>NC_092419.1:68791863-69028265 GCF_040894005.1 Engystomops pustulosus
ATAGGGATCTGTGTATAGTAAAACATAGTAGACAAAAGAAAATGGATTCTATTCCATAACAATTCCTCCCTTTTTGTGAATAATTTCAGGTACTGCTCAGGTGGTACATTGACATGTGCTAGTCACACATCCAGGACTTATCTAACCTCTTCACCTGCTTCCCTCCTGAGCATCCTGAACATTATATCACAACACAATTAATTCGGTCCTAATATTAATGGTAAGTTCTCTACACTCTCTTGGCCAAGTTGTACATAGGTATAACCATTCCCTCTGTAGAATTAGGTGTATACCTAGGTTGATATCGCACAATCCTTGGTTTCCTTCGCCACAGTTTTACAACAAGCCAGATTACTACTCTTATGCAGATATAAACAAATACACATAACAAAATGATTTGAAATATTGCTTGCAAAACTCCCATGAGCCACCCAAAAATACCCTTAAACCAATTGGCGGGGTTTAAGGATGCGAATGTGTCAGACCACCAGCTGTCCTTATTACTATCATGCTCCTTGAGCCATCTATCTCTAAAATCAGCAATTTTTGCTAAATTTGTCTTAATTTGCATGTTGCCTTGAGGATCGATGTAATGACAACATGTTGGCCCTATGACTTGACACATGCCACCCTGGGACGCAGTGATGTAATCTAAAACTAATGTATGTTGGTTGGTTACCACAATTAACTGCCTCTGGATGACATTTGTCTTATTCACAGCCCCCAAAATCTGAAAAATTTGTTGATCTAGATAATCTGTGGCTTCTACCAATTTATCCCACATCTGCATTATCATAGGATAAATAAAAAGTGTGCTGAAGATTGTGTTAGCTGTTCCCATCTCCACCACATGTGGGCGTCCGTCTGGTCTAGGAAGATTATCTGCTTTTCTCTTGTGTAATGTGTGCTTGGGAATAAGATTTACATTTACATTGGTATGGGGGACAATAAAAGTGGCAGGAGTAAGGCGAGCCAGTGTACAAACTCCTGTAAAATTGCTAGGAAGCCATTTATAAGCCTGATGGCCACATACAACATATATGTTTTTCGGTACTCCAACGACAGTGCCATTAAAAAGCTCTGCTACCCATCTGACTAGCATGTTCACCTTCAGGATTTCACTCACTTCCTGTTGGAAAAAGGTGTCATTTGAAAGGAAACCTGCAACAAGGTTTTGCAAGGACATGCTAACACAGGGGAGTGTAGAATTAATAGTGGCATCGACTCCTACACATTGAGTGATGTCAGATTTGTTACCATCACACTCTGTATAGTTGGAGTTAGAGAAAAACATTCCTTTAGATCTAATTTGGATACAACTGCAAGATGTAAAATTGGGATAACAGGCAAGATTAACATTATTTAAAGCCCAAGGAATGACAGTCTGCTCTAACGGTGGACCGCTCCTATTAAATATCATCCACGGCTCTTCCACCCACGCAGCTACAGGTAATGGTACAGTCATCTCCTTATGTTCACTTTCCAGCACAGCTATTGCTGTATTGTTACAGATAGAAAATATTTCCTCTAAAGCCACTGGGATAGCTAGATAAGGCATGCTGCTAGAGCTGACAGGACTGTGGGTACAAATCCAACAATCTTTGGGTAATACATCATCTCCCATATCTTTTAAAAGGACTTGGTGATGCTTAATGAGCAAGTTATCCCAATCCCCGCTCAACTTCTCGTTGAAAGTTCTTCCAAGGGGTAATATCAATAGTATCTTAAGTAATATTAACATTTGGAGATACAGATTCATCTTCATGAGCAGCTGGATTCAATACTCTTTTGCAATGGCTGGCGTGAATCCAATTAGGCTTCCCTTGTAACTTCACGGAAGTAGATGTGGTCAGAAGGACTTGAAATGGTCCTTCAAAACGTGGCTCAAGGCTTTTTCTCACGTGTCGCTTCAAGACCACCCAATCTCCAGGTTGCAGATTATGTGATCCTCCTACTGCATCAGGGTCTGGAATAGAAGCAAAAACTTGTTTATGCACCATAGCTAGATGTTTTTGTAGGGCTTGGACGTATCCTGTCAATTCTCCATGGTACATCTGTAAAATTTGTGGAAAATATAAGCCCATTCTAGGAGCAGATCCAAAGAGAATCTCAAAAGGTGAGAGGCCTGTTTTCCTGTTGGGAGTGTACCTTATAGAAAATAAGGCCAAAGGAAGACAATCAACCCAGTTCTTCCCTGTCTCTTCCATGGCTTTCTGAATTTTTAGCTTAAGAGTCCCATTTAACCTCTCCACCTTCCCACTACTCTGTGGATGATAGGGGGTATGGAAGGCCTGTTCAATCCCAAGTGCTCCCATTACCTCCCTCATCACCTCCCCTGTAAAGTGGGAACCTCTATCACTCTCTATGGTCTCTGGAATCCCAAATCTACAGACTAGCTCCCTCATTAACTTCTGTGCTGTGTTTTTTGCTGTGGCTTTTGTCACAGGATAGGCTTCAGGCCACCCAGAAAAGAGGTCCACACACACAAGTACATATTCATAGCTACTTACCTTTGGTAGCTGTATATAGTCAATCTGCAACCTCTGGAAGGGGTAAAGCGGCTTTGGAGTATGTTTAACTGGTGTTTTCACTACTTTACCTACATTATGCTTAGCACAGATCATACAGGCTTGTGTAAAACGGGTAGCAACAGTTGTAAATCCAGGGGCTACCCAATACTTGTCGACCAATGAACACATAAACGTCTTGGACAGATGCGTCGGTCCATGAACGTACTGAGCCATCATAGGATAAAGGGCCTTTGGCAGACACAATTTGTCACCTTTTTGCCATAGTCCACCCTCCGCCTCTTGGGCCCCTATTTTGCTCCAATCTTGTTTCTCACCTTCTGGAGCCTGTCTTTGTAAAGTCTGAAGTATAGACAAATCTACTGGGCCAGCGGGTATTACGGACTGTACTGATATAGGCTCCTTTTCCCTAGGCTTCTTGGCAGCTAGTTTAGCCGCTTCATCTGCTCTAGCATTTCCTCTGGCCTCAAAAGTATCGCTTCTAGTGTGGGCCTTGACTTTTACTATGCCTAGCTCTTTGGGTAACATCAAGGCCTCCATTAACTGTTTAACGCTCTCAGCATTTTTGATTGGCTTACCATTCGAAGTCAGGAATGCTCTAGCTCTCCAAATTGAGCCATAGTCATTCGCAATTCCAAAAGCATACCTAGAATCGGTATAAATATTAGCCGTCTTACCCTCTGCCGCTTTACACGCTTCCGTCAGTGCCTTCAACTCCGCCTCCTGTGCAGACAGGTGGCTTGGGAGTGGTTCTGCTTTTATTACCTCATGTTGTGTGACCACTGCATATCCGGTGTAGAATCGGCCTCCTTCCTGATATCTCGAGCCATCTACAAAAAACTCAAAATGTGGATTAACTATCGGTTCATCTTTTACATGTTCAAAACCCACAGTTTCTTGTGCCATTAACGCAATACAATCATGTGGTGATAAAACAGCATCTTTTTCTTCAGAGGGCAACAATTTTAGGTACAAACTATCCTCATCATCCCCCCCCTTTGAATCTAGCGGAAGTAATGTAGCTGGATTCAAAGTAGTACAGCGTTTCAACGTGACATTTGGGGGCATAAGAAGGGCACATTGCAATCGAAGTTGTCTGGCCATGGAGATGTGCTTAGGTTGCACTTGGGCTAAGATACCATGCACATCATGTGGAGTGTAGATGGTTACAGGGTAATCTAAAACAATTTCTGAAGCTTTGTCCAGGAGTAGTTGAACCGAAGCCACAACCCGTACACAGGAAGGTGCTCCACGGGCAACTGGATCAAGCCTTGCTGAATAATATGCCACTGGTCGCTGTTGTGGGCCATGTAACTGGGTGAGAACTGCAGTGGCATGTCCCTTCATTTCTGTACAATACAGAGAGAATGGTTTGTTGTAATTTGGGGTCCCAAGGGCTGGGGCACAGACGATAGCTAGTTTCAATGTGTGGAAACTATCAATGGCTTCATCAGTGAGGCAAAATGGTTTAGATGTCAGGCAATCATACAAAGGCTGCATTGTCTGGGAGGCAGATCTGATCCATGGACGACAATAGGATACAAGACCCAGAAAAGTCCTAAGCTGGGACAAATTACGGGGGACCTGTAGGGAACTTATAGCCTTCTTTCTCTCTTCAGTAAGATGTCTGGCTCCTGCTGAAATACAATGGCCTAGAAAAACAACTTTTTGTTGGCCAAACTGTAATTTGGACTTAGAAGCCTTGCATCCATTTTCTGCAAGAAAACAAAGGAGTGACACTGATGCTTCCAGGCATGTCTCTAGAGAGGGAGAACACAAAAGAAGATCATCAACATATTGCAACAACACAGTTTGTGAGTCTGGAGGGGACCAATTCTGTAGTATAGCAGACATAGCCGCAGTATACAAGGTTGGTGAATTTTGGGCACCTTGTGGTAAAACCAGCCAAGTATACTGTTTCCCTTTGAAAGTGAAAGCAAACAAATATTGACAATCAGGGTGCAAGGGGACAGAAAAGAAGGCATTGCTTAAATCAATGACAGTAAAATAGGTGGCTGTTGGAGGCACTTGTGCAAGCAAGGTATGAGGGTTGGGAACAATTGGTGTTATGGCTTCAGTGACTGCATTTATTGCTCTCAAATCATGAACCATCCTGTAAGTGACAGGCTGGCCTTTTTCTGTCTTTTTCTTGATAGGATACAGTGGGGTATTACAGGGGGACACAGTAGGTTTTATAGCCCCTGCCTTTAAAAGTTCCTGAATAGTCACTTCAATTGCAGCCTCTTGTGCAGGACTAATGGGATATTGCGGGATCCTGGGTAGATTCGCTCCTGGTTTTAAATTAACAGTTACCGGAGGCACAGGCAGTTTACCAATATCTGTTTTGTTCTGGGCCCACAGCGTTATTGGTACTCTCTCTAAATATTGCGAATGTAAGTCAATATTTAACTCAGGGGGTGTTTCAACCGTAGACAAAAACACAAAAGCTCCTAATCTACATACATGATCATCATCCACTCCTGGAGTTAAAGATACAGTACCATCTGGCTCAAAATGAATATGAGCATTTAGGGCCTCTAAAACATCAGCACCTAAGAGATTAACAGGAGAAGTTTCACTAACCAAGAATTGTGTAATTATTTCATGTGTGGGTGTAATGGACACTAGAAGGGGGGTAGACAATGGGGTGTCAACAGGACGGCCATCCACTCCCACACATGAAACAAAATCATCAGTCACTTCATAAGGAAAGATGTTATCAGCGTGCACAACAGACTTGGCTGCCCCAGTATCAATTAAAAAGTCAAGTTCCCTCCCTTCTGGTAAAGTCAATTTTACCATGGGTGCAGGTCCAAGTTTGGGTGGAACTACAACAGCTTGCACGCCTACTACTGGGTTGCCAAATTCCTATTGGGCAGTTGCCCCACCCTGGGTGGAGTTTGTCTTATAATCTGGCTCAGGACAAAATTTCCTTATATGGCCTGGTTTTCCACAGTTAAAACAACCCGAATTCCTCCTGTTTCTTTGTCCTCTGCCTCGTGTTCCATAGGCACTCCCCTGAAAGGCATACACACCCTTTTGTACTCTACTACAACGGTTCTCTACTCCTTTTGCCACCTGAAGCAAATCTTTAGGATCTAAGCTCCTCCATTCAGGACGGGCAGTAACAAGTCCATCCCTCAAAGGTTTTTGTAAACCATCCACAAAAGCACTTCCTAACAGTCTAACATCCAACATTTGGCGGGGAGAGTACCCCATATCTGACCATCTCATCTGCATTCTAGCAAAAAACTTTTCAACACTTTCACTTTTTTCCTGTGTAATATCATTTAAATTAACAGATTGTTCTGCCAGCCTTTCCTGAGCCCAATTATGTATCAGTGCACAGTACTCTATTCCTGAAGGTCTAGTGTGTAACCATCTCCAACCATCTGTTCTCAATCTAGCATTCTTATGAGATTCTGTATGCTGTTCTAATATGTATGCAAGTGGGGAGTCAGCTTTTACTTTTACTAGGCCTTCTAAATCTTGCCATGTACAATCATAAGAGGTCTGTATATATTTTAATTGCTTAGCAAATTCTAGCGACTTTTCATAGGGATCAGGCAATAGTTTTAACATAGCCAGTTGATCTCCCGGCTTCCAAGGACGGTATTCGGTCACTTGAACTGTTTGTGGTACTTGTTGTCCTTGCTGTGGCTGGACTGGGAACAGCACACGAGGTACTGGCAACATAGGACCAGTTGGGGTGGCGTCTGGTGGGATGTGATACTGTCTACCAGTCTGGTTACTATTTGTCTCATCGTCCTCATTCCACTGGTCTACTAATGCATATGGAGTTGGGGTGACCCCTGCTGGATAACCAGCAGAAGCTGCAAATGGATTGTTATCACTATATCTTTGTGGGGGGGTCAACACATGTGGCGTGCCTGGAGTTCCTACTACTTCTGTTCTGGTCATAACCGGATATATTCCAGTGTGGGGGTTGGGCCTTGGTGCCCCACAAACAGCACATGTCCGTCTCCAGTCTGGGTCTTTGTTCCCACAAACTCTACAATTCCACCCCCCCGGGCCATTGTAGGGTGGTGGTAAAACTTTTCCCTGAATTTTGTCTGTTGTCTGTCCAGTGCTAAGTCCTTGTCCGTCATCGTCATAACACTCATACAACACTCGATTTCCTATGGCTGTTTCTTTATAACCTCCTCTGGTCACTTCCTCTGCAACTTTCTCCCATCTACTTGCCTTTTCCGTCATATCATTATCATGCAACCAGCCTCTTTGTTCTTTTAAGAACTTTTTCCATTTATTAACATCCAAACAACCATCTTTTGGCATTCCTGCCTTTTTCAACATTTTCTGACATCCCTTTACAGCTTCTTTTCCCTCTCTCTCTCTCACTATCTGTACAGCTGGTTTTCCCTTTGAATTGCCTCTCATCCTACCTAGCAAATTTCCCATAATTTCCTATATTATATCTCTAGTGCCGGCACACACTCGCAGTCCCCCACTCTTCCTTAGGGCAGTTTTAACCACTTCTAATTCTAAATTTTTTTTTTTTTTAAAACCGTTTGCCCGTCAAGAGATGACTGCAGTCCCCTTCCTTGAAGCAGCTTTGGATCTTACCACACAAAATAAATTTATAAAGTCTGACTGTCCAAACTCAGTCTACTTTGTCTCAAGCGAATTACGATCCAAAAAGCTGCTAGCCTAAGGGACTCTTTAGGTAGGGGCAATCCCCAGAATTTTTCTCTCTTAAAACCAGTACAGTACAGTATCACAATAGCGCTATCAAACACACATGTTCAAACTCACACAATACCCATATACACTACCACACATCACATGGAGTTTTCAAATAAACTAACAAGATTCTTTGGACTGGACAATATAGGCATGCAACTCACCGGACGTGGGGCCATCCAATCAAGAATAGACAGAACAATTTTGTAAGAATAAACTTCTTACCTTTTATTTGTGCAGCTGCTTGATCTGTCTGTCCTGAAAGGATGATCCCCGAAATGTCCGGTAAGCTTCAAGCAGTGGTCCAGTCTCCTCTCGGGTAATTCGGCACCAGGTTGTTGGGGAAAAATCCCCTTACTCAGATGTGATGTGGTTTCAAATTAATGTATAGTACGAGCTGCTCGGTGAATCACTCAGACCTTCACAAGTGTTTGAGAGGATTCCAATTTATTTAGGTTGCAGACAGTTTTTATAGGTTCTTGAGACAAAGGAGCCTATTGACCACACCCACATTCCAATAGCCAATACAGGATGTAACTGAAAGATGATCAGTGTCCTTGGGGGGATGGTGCTATTCATAGGGATCTGTGTATAGTAAAACATAGTAGACAAAAGAAAATGGATTCTATTCCATAACACATGCACCATAAATTCTGTGGCTGGAATACCAAATTTTCCCCTTATGAGATCAAACATGCATATACCATCCTCAGTCCAAATATCAGCTAATGTTGAGACCCCCTGCCTTTTCCAGACGTTCAGATTTATATCGATTATACAAGCACTCAGAGTGGTCATTCTCATATCTGATGGGTCAAGTATTAAGTGTTTTTTAATCCTCTGCTGTATTCTACAAAATTTGATCCATACCACAAGCATTAGCCTTGTGGTATCGAGAAGCTGGATATAACTTTTCTTTAGGTCCAAATTAGTAGCTATGAGCAGATCTTTTAATAGCTCATATGACGCAAACTCCGCCTCTATCTGCATCCAGTTTTCCGGAGGGCTCTCTATCCAGCATCTCTTGCAAGCCTCCAAGATTACCGCTTGATGATATATCAATATATTTGGGAGGCCTGCCCCTCCCCACCATCTATTTACATATAGTGTTTGGCTGGAAACTCTTGGAGGCTTGTTATTCCAGACAAACTGGATCAAAATTTTCTTAATTATCTTGAGAGTGGACTCTGGAAATGATAGGGGAATACAACGAAAATAGTATAGTATTGTAGGAAGTAAGTTACTTTTGATGGCACTTATTCTCTCAAGCCATGATAATGCGTTTGGTAGTTTTTTAATCAAAATTTTTAATTTATCTACCAAGTCCGAGCTATTCAAATTAATAATTGCTTCCAGAGTAGGTCCTAGCATAATTCCCAGATACTTTGTACCATTTTTTGCCCAAGCAAAAGAAAACTTTGAGCTGATTTTTTGTTTAAGGTCACTAGTTTCATTTATTAAGAAAATATTACTTTTTGTTTCATTTATTTTATAATAGGATAGACTAGAGTATTTAGTAATAGTTTTCCTTATCTCCTCTAGAGAAGAGAGTGGATCCATACAAGTGATGATTATATCATCAGCATATAGCCCTATCACATGTTCTGACTCTCTACTTTTGATCCCATGAATGCTTGGATTTCTTCTCAAGGCTTGGGCTAGGGGTTCCATCATTAAGTTAAAAATCAATGGAGATAGAGGGCACCCCTGCCTAACTCCATTTGATATAGGGAACTTTTTCGAAGTAAGTCCCATTCCAAACACATATGCTTTCGGGCAAGAGTATAGGGACATTATTAATCCCAAAAATATGGAGGAGAAACCAAATTGAATCAGGACAGCTTCGAGGAACCCCCAGTGCACCCTGTCAAATGCTTTTTCAGCATCAATTGACAGGACTGCACATGGGGATTCCTGAAGCCCAGCCAATTGTATTAGGTTAATTATTCTGCGTGTAGCGTCCCTAGTTTGTTTTCTCGGCATAAATCCTACTTGATCTAAATTTATCAATGTATTTATAACTAGGGACAGTCTGGAGGCTATTATAGACGAAAGGATTTTTAGATCACTATTCAAAAGGGAAATTGGTCTATAATTGTCAGGACGAGTTGGATCTTTATTTTCCTTGTGAATGGTGACTACTTTTGCTAATACCATTTCCTCTGGAATTCTCTCCCCTGCCCTAAATGTATTAAACAAGTTGGTGAGGTGAGGTGTCAAGGTGTCCTTCATTTCAATATAGTAATCATTCGAAAAACCATCAGGGCCCGGAGATTTCCCTTTTTTTAATCTTTCAATAGCCAGTTTAACTTCTCCCAGCGTAAATGCTGCATCCAGGATCTTATTTTGATCAGAATTCAATTCTGGGAGACCCAGGGTCATCAGATATTCCTTCATACTTTCGCTTGAAGGACTATCAACTTCTCCGGTTAATGCCAAATTATACAAGTTTGAGTAGTAATCACTGAACCTATCTAATATTTTTTGTGGGTCATATATTTCTTGACCATTAAATATTAATTTGTCAATTTTCCTATCTATTTGTTCTTTCTTTAGTTTATTAGATAATACTTCTTTAGCCCTCAATCCTGCTTTATATTTTGTCATTCCTGATTTAAATAGGTTCTTAACATAGTCCTTTTCCATAAGCTGTTGAAGACGCTGTCTTAACTCTAATAAATGAATGTTGATTTGATCTGTAGGAAATTTGTTATGTAATTCTTCTAGACATGCAATTTTTCCTATTAGGGAATCTCTCTCTTGATTTTCTTCCCTTTTTAAGCGATGATTTAGCTCTGAGAGAAGGCACCTAATTACTGCTTTATGTGATGTCCAAAGTGTCACTGTTGATAACAGATTTGCCTCTTTCTGGTAAAAATGTTCCTGTATAGCCTTCTCAACTCTATCTGTATATTTTTTTAAAGTCCTAAACTTTAATCTCCAATTATTATTAGAACATGGGATTTTATGCATTATTACAGTCATGGACGTTGGTGCATGATCAGAGCATGTGATAGGGAGAATTTCTATATTTAGAATTCTATTCAATAATTCTTTTTTTACTGTAAAAAAATCTATCCTAGAATAAGATTGATGTCTGTTAGAGAAGAAGGTATAATTTCTTTCACTACCATGTGCATATCGCCATATATCATGCAGATCTTGATCAATAAATAATTTTTTAAGATCGATATGAGAAGTATTAATTCTATTGGAGCGGTCTATCCGGGAATCAATCACCGTATTAAAATCCCCGGCTAGTATAAGTTTACCTTTAGGGGTATCTTTTATTTTATCTAATACTTTCAATACAAACTTTTTCTGGCCCACATTCGGCGCGTAGATATTAACTATGGTAAATAATTCATCAAAAATTTCGCACTCCAATATAATATATCTACCTTCTTTATCACTTATATTTTTAATCAATCTAAATTTTACTTTTTTATTTATGGCTATTAGTACTCCCCCCCTCTTTTTTTTTTTTTCGTTTGCCGCAAAAAATATTGTCGGGAACTGGGAGTCATTGAATCTATAATTATCTCTATCTAGCAAGTGTGTTTCTTGTAGGAGTACTAAGTCACAATTATTTCTCTTAACCTCTTTCCAAACTGTGTGTCTCTTTACTGGAAGGTTTAGACCACATACATTCCAACTGAGAATGTGCATGCTATCCATTCCCATTAAATTTTTCAAAATACCATCCGCCTATTCTCATTCGCCGCAAACCCTCATCTGATATAGACAATATGATAACACCAGTTTTTATTGACATGATCTTTCTGCAAAAAATTATATATGCAATGAAAAAAAAACAAAGAGAAAGAAAAGAAAAAAGAAAAAAAGCACAAGAAAAGGAAAAAAATACAAGAAAAAAAAAGTATTTACATCCAGCTACCGCCCATAGGGGGCTATGGGACCAGTCTAAAGCCAGGATCAGACACTATCTATCTGACACCTGGCCGGGAGAGATCGTTCCGCCGAATCGACCATCATGCTTTCTGCCAATCAATTGATATTTTTTTTGGTAATAATGGCGCATTTGGTATATGGAGCTCATCCTCTTTAAGCCATCCCCAAACCAGGAACAGCTTCTCTGCATCATGAACTGTATTACAAAAAAAAGTCTCAGAGTCCTTCTGAAAAATAAGTCTTAATGGAAAGCCCCACTTATATCGAATATCTTTTTGTTGTAGAATTGTTGTTATCATATTAAATTCTCTTCTTTTGGATAATGTTAGTGGGGAGACATCTTGAAACACCTTGATATTTTTAAACTTCTCTGGTATAGACTCTCTTTTCCTAAAATTTTTAACAAAGTCCTCCTTAATATGGTAATAGTGAATTTTAGCAATAGTATCTCTTGGTGCCTCTGCTGGGGCGTTCCGTGGCTTTTTAATCCTATGGATTCTGTCGATCATTAATTCAGAGTCCGTGGCTTCTGGGAGCACTGAGGACATCAAATCCCACACAAAGTTAAGTAACTCCGTGTCTGTTACCGATTCCATAATCCCTCTAAGCCGAAGATTGTTCCTACGAGAACGATCTTCTAGATCCATCAATTTTATTTGTTGCAATTGCACGGTTTCTTGCAGTTGGCCGGCAAAATCTATTAGGGAGTTACATGTGACCGCCATATCTGAGAGCTGATTCTCCATCTGGGATGTCCGCTCACCAAGTGACGTAATTTCTTTCCTTAATTCTTTTGTTTGATTTTCCAAGTCCTGTTTAATGTTCAAATGTAATTTATTTAATAGTTTTTCCATTGAAGTTTCCACCAATTCTTGTACTTCTATAACATCCATCCTCCTCGAGTGGGTAGGGGTCTGATCTCCATCATCCTCATCTACATTTTTTGCGCCTGCATTTTCTTGTTGTTTTTTTTTGTTACTTGCAGGAGACATTTTACTCTTCTTTTCTGTTTCTTTGATATTCTCAACTGCATATGTGCGGGACTGTTTTGGCGAGAAGTAATTTGTCATATCTTCTTTTGTTTTTAAGATACGTTTCGGGCGGCCCATGCCCCTTGATAATGGCCACACGAGGTCTTATTTTATATCCCGTGCCCCGTTTTTAGATTTAACTATACAATTCACAATAATTTAGTACAACAGATTACAATTACTCTCGCTCTCGATTAATATTCTCCTGGCCTAGGATCTAGATGCTGCCGATAGGGATCATAATATACTGATGATGAACTGTGGAACACTGACAATGATGGTTATAATGCTTAGCATAACATAGTACATCTTTTCTAATCATACCCCCAAGTAGCGGTTAGTAGGTTAGACGTGGTATACAACCCAGCAATTGTATGGTGGATTACAGGGCCCAGGTATTATGGAACTCGCTCCAATTCTTGTCTCCAGTCTGCTTTTAGTAGAATTATATAACAAGAAATAGCATTGTCCAACACCTATTTAGTTATAGTATACAATCAAGCCTTTACAGACGTATAATATCAGGTGGTGATACTGACCCTTCAGATTGTATTTCTCACTCAATTGTGTGGTTCAGATCAATAGTAAATATAGCGTTTGTTAAAGATTGCGTAGTTTAGGCGCTTGCAGCCCATCTGTGTTATCCACACTCCCTGGTGGTGATGATTGGCAGTGAGTTTTGTTAGAAAGAGTTAGTAGGAGCCAGGCTAGGATATCCACAATCTGCCATTGGCGTTAATAGTCAATAAGCATGCGTGTTGAAAAGGGTTTAGTAAGGCTAGGGTTAATCACAATCCAATGGGTTAGTACAAGGGGCGTTTTTGCTCAGTTATAATAGATTAGTAACAGTAATGTTGCTCACAATCTAATATATTAGCAGTTGCCCGGCTATGATATCCAAACTCAGCAGGGGGCAGTATAAGGCAATGCAACATATATTAGCTTAGATTAATAAGTGCAATAATGCTCACAGTTGCAGAGTTAATCCAGAAGAGGGCGCCCACAGCCTGTTAGACTTCCAAACCTTGTTTGCTGCTGACTCGTCCCTTGAATCCTTAGCCTTCGGTCACCACAAGCCTGACTCCATTGTCTACCTCAGCTGCCACTGTAGAAGAAGTTGTTGGTCGCCGATTTGGGGGATGATTATGCCCATTCAGTGCTCCCGTCGCGCTTCTCTCCCGGCTCAAACGCCCTGGTAACGTGCCGTGTCAGCACGTCATGGTTTGATGTCAGCGCTCCCGCCCCCTTGATGTCAGCGCTCCCGCCCCCTTGATGTCAGCGCTCCCGCCCCCTTGATGTCAGCGCTCCCGCCCCCTTGATGTCAGCGCTCCCGCCCCCTTGATGTCAGCGCTCCCGCCCCCTTGATGTCAGCGCTCCCGCCCCCAACGGCCATTCTAAGCTGAATGTGCGTGCTCTTGTCGGATCACAGCAGCGATGCGGCTTAAGGCTTGGCAAGTACCAGCATGGGAGACTGGCTGCGAATCCCAAGTTCCGTTGACCTTTTTGAACCTGAAAATTGTGTTAGTTTCTCTATGAGATAGTAAAAGAAGGTTCAAACTGAACAGCTGCTGTCAACGGCCATTCTAAGCTGAATGTGCCTGCTCTCGTCAGATCGCAGCAGCAATGCAGCTTAAGGCTTGGCAAGTACCAGCATGGGAGACTGGCTGGGAATCCCAAGTTCCGTTGACCTTTTTGAACCTGAAAATTGTGTTAGTTTCTCTATGAGATAGTAAAAGAAGGTTCAAATTGAACAGCTGCTGTCAACGGCCATTCTAAGCTGAATGTGCCTGCTCTCGTCAGATCGCAGCAGCAATGCAGCTTAAGGCTTGGCAAGTACCAGCATGGGAGACTGGCTGGGAATCCCAAGTTCCGTTGACCTTTTTGAACCTGAAAATTGTGTTAGTTTCTCTATGAGATAGTAAAAGAAGGTTCAAATTGAACAGCTGCTGTCAACGGCCATTCTAAGCTGAATGTGCCTGCTCTCGTCAGATCGCAGCAGCAATGCAGCTTAAGGCTTGGCAAGTACCAGCATGGGAGACTGGCTGGGAATCCCAAGTTCCGTTGACCTTTTTGAACCTGAAAATTGTGTTAGTTTCTCTATGAGATAGTAAAAGAAGGTTCAAATTGAACAGCTGCTGTCAACGGCCATTCTAAGCTGAATGTGCCTGCTCTTGTCAGATCGCAGCAGCTTAAGGCTTGGCAAGTACCAGCATGGGAGACTGGCTGGGAATCCCAAGTTCCGTTGAACTTTTTGAACCTGAAAATTGTGTTAGTTTCTCTATGAGATAGTAAAAGAAGGTTCAAATTGAACAGCTGCTGTCAACGGCCATTCTAAGCTGAATGTGCCTGCTCTCATCAGATCGCAGCAGCAATGCAGCTTAAGGCTTGGCAAGTACCAGCATGGGAGACTGGCTGGGAATCCCAAGTTCTGTTGACCTTTTTGAACCTGAAAATTGTGTTAGTTTCTCTATGAGATAGTAAAAGAAGGTTCAAATTGAACAGCTGCTGTCAACGGCCATTCTAAGCTGAATGTGCCTGCTCTTGTCAGATCGCAGCAGCTTAAGGCTTGGCAAGTACCAGCATGGGAGACTGGCTGGGAATCCCAAGTTCCGTTGACCTTTTTGAACCTGAAAATTGTGTTAGTTTCTCTATGAGATAGTAAAAGAAGGTTCAAATTGAACAGCTGCTGTCAACGGCCATTCTAAGCTGAATGTGCCTGCTCTCGTCAGATCGCAGCAGCACTGCAGCTTAAGGCTTGGCAAGTACCAGCATGGGAGACTGGCTGGGAATCCCAAGTTCCGTTGACCTTTTTGAACCTGAAAATTGTGTTAGTTTCTCTATGAGATAGTAAAAGAAGGTTCAAACTGAACAGCTGCTGTCAACGGCCATTCTAAGCTGAATGTGCCTGCTCTCGTCAGATCGCAGCAGCAATGCAGCTTAAGGCTTGGCAAGTACCAGCATGGGAGACTGGCTGGGAATCCCAAGTTCTGTTGACCTTTTTGAACCTGAAAATTGTGTTAGTTTCTCTATGAGATAGTAAAAGAAGGTTCAAATTGAACAGCTGCTGTCAACGGCCATTCTAAGCTGAATGTGCCTGCTCTTGTCAGATCGCAGCAGCTTAAGGCTTGGCAAGTACCAGCATGGGAGACTGGCTGGGAATCCCAAGTTCCGTTGACCTTTTTGAACCTGAAAATTGTGTTAGTTTCTCTATGAGATAGTAAAAGAAGGTTCAAATTGAACAGCTGCTGTCAACGGCCATTCTAAGCTGAATGTGCCTGCTCTCGTCAGATCGCAGCAGCAATGCAGCTTAAGGCTTGGCAAGTACCAGCATGGGAGACTGGCTGGGAATCCCAAGTTCCGTTGACCTTTTTGAACCTGAAAATTGTGTTAGTTTCTCTATGAGATAGTAAAAGAAGGTTCAAACTGAACAGCTGCTATCAACGGCCATTCTAAGCTGAATGTGCCTGCTCTCGTCAGATCGCAGCAGCAATGCAGCTTAAGGCTTGGCAAGTACCAGCATGGGAGACTGGCTGGGAATCCCAAGTTCCGTTGACCTTTTTGAACCTGAAAATTGTGTTAGTTTCTCTATGAGATAGTAAAAGAAGGTTCAAATTGAACAGCTGCTGTCAACGGCCATTCTAAGCTGAATGTGCCTGCTCTCGTCAGATCGCAGCAGCAATGCAGCTTAAGGCTTGGCAAGTACCAGCATGGGAGACTGGCTGGGAATCCCAAGTTCTGTTGACCTTTTTGAACCTGAAAATTGTGTTAGTTTTTCTATGAGATAGTAAAAGAAGGTTCAAATTGAACAGCTGCTGTCAACGGCCATTCTAAGCTGAATGTGCTTGCTCTCGTCAGATCGCAGCAGCAATGCAGCTTAAGGCTTGGCAAGTACCAGCATGGGAGACTGGCTGGGAATCCCAAGTTCTGTTGACCTTTTTGAACCTGAAAATTGTTAGTTTCTCTGTCAAAGATGGTAAAAGAAGGTTCAAATTGAACAGCTGCTGTCAAGGGCCATTCTAAGCTGAATGTGCCGGCTCTCGTCAGATCGCAGCAGCAATGCAGCTAAAGGCTTGGCAAGTACCAGCATGGGAGACTGGCTGGGAATCCCAAGTTCCGTTGAACTTTTTGAACCTGAAAATTGTGTTAGTTTCTCTATGAGATAGTAAAAGAAGGTTCAAATTGAACAGCTGCTGTCAACGGCCATTCTAAGCTGAATGTTCCTGCTCTCATCAGATCGCAGCAGCAATGCAGCTTAAGGCTTGGCAAGTACCAGCATGGGAGACTGGCTGGGAATCCCAAGTTCCGTTGACCTTTTTGAACCTGAAAATTGTGTTAGTTTCTCTATGAGATAGTAAAAGAAGGTTCAAATTGAACAGCTGCTGTCAACGGCCATTCTAAGCTGAATGTGCCTGCTCTCGTCAGATCGCAGCAGCAATGCAGCTTAAGGCTTGGCAAGTACCAGCATGGGAGACTGGCTGGGAATCCCAAGTTCCGTTGACCTTTTTGAACCTGAAAATTGTGTTAGTTTCTCTATGAGATAGTAAAAGAAGGTTCAAACTGAACAGCTGCTATCAACGGCCATTCTAAGCTGAATGTGCCTGCTCTCGTCAGATCGCAGCAGCAATGCAGCTTAAGGCTTGGCAAGTACCAGCATGGGAGACTGGCTGGGAATCCCAAGTTCCGTTGACCTTTTTGAACCTGAAAATTGTGTTAGTTTCTCTATGAGATAGTAAAAGAAGGTTCAAATTGAACAGCTGCTGTCAACGGCCATTCTAAGCTGAATGTGCCTGCTCTCGTCAGATCGCAGCAGCAATGCAGCTTAAGGCTTGGCAAGTACCAGCATGGGAGACTGGCTGGGAATCCCAAGTTCTGTTGACCTTTTTGAACCTGAAAATTGTGTTAGTTTTTCTATGAGATAGTAAAAGAAGGTTCAAATTGAACAGCTGCTGTCAACGGCCATTCTAAGCTGAATGTGCCTGCTCTCGTCAGATCGCAGCAGCAATGCAGATTAAGGCTTGGCAAGTACCAGCATGGGAGACTGGCTGGGAATCCCAAGTTCTGTTGACCTTTTTGAACCTGAAAATTGTTAGTTTCTCTGTCAAAGATGGTAAAAGAAGGTTCAAATTGAACAGCTGCTGTCAACGGCCATTCTAAGCTGAATGTGCCTGCTCTCGTCAGATCGCAGCAGCAATGCAGCTTAAGGCTTGGCAAGTACCAGCATGGGAGACTGGCTGGGAATCCCAAGTTCCGTTGACCTTTTTGAACCTGAAAATTGTGTTAGTTTCTCTATGAGATAGTAAAAGAAGGTTCAAATTGAACAGCTGCTGTCAACGGCCATTCTAAGCTGAATGTGCCTGCTCTTGTCAGATCGCAGCAGCTTAAGGCTTGGCAAGTACCAGCATGGGAGACTGGCTGGGAATCCCAAGTTCCGTTGAACTTTTTGAACCTGAAAATTGTGTTAGTTTCTCTATGAGATAGTAAAAGAAGGTTCAAATTGAACAGCTGCTGTCAACGGCCATTCTAAGCTGAATGTGCCTGCTCTCATCAGATCGCAGCAGCAATGCAGCTTAAGGCTTGGCAAGTACCAGCATGGGAGACTGGCTGGGAATCCCAAGTTCTGTTGACCTTTTTGAACCTGAAAATTGTGTTAGTTTCTCTATGAGATAGTAAAAGAAGGTTCAAATTGAACAGCTGCTGTCAACGGCCATTCTAAGCTGAATGTGCCTGCTCTTGTCAGATCGCAGCAGCTTAAGGCTTGGCAAGTACCAGCATGGGAGACTGGCTGGGAATCCCAAGTTCCGTTGACCTTTTTGAACCTGAAAATTGTGTTAGTTTCTCTATGAGATAGTAAAAGAAGGTTCAAATTGAACAGCTGCTGTCAACGGCCATTCTAAGCTGAATGTGCCTGCTCTCGTCAGATCGCAGCAGCACTGCAGCTTAAGGCTTGGCAAGTACCAGCATGGGAGACTGGCTGGGAATCCCAAGTTCCGTTGACCTTTTTGAACCTGAAAATTGTGTTAGTTTCTCTATGAGATAGTAAAAGAAGGTTCAAACTGAACAGCTGCTGTCAACGGCCATTCTAAGCTGAATGTGCCTGCTCTCGTCAGATCGCAGCAGCAATGCAGCTTAAGGCTTGGCAAGTACCAGCATGGGAGACTGGCTGGGAATCCCAAGTTCTGTTGACCTTTTTGAACCTGAAAATTGTGTTAGTTTCTCTATGAGATAGTAAAAGAAGGTTCAAATTGAACAGCTGCTGTCAACGGCCATTCTAAGCTGAATGTGCCTGCTCTTGTCAGATCGCAGCAGCTTAAGGCTTGGCAAGTACCAGCATGGGAGACTGGCTGGGAATCCCAAGTTCCGTTGACCTTTTTGAACCTGAAAATTGTGTTAGTTTCTCTATGAGATAGTAAAAGAAGGTTCAAATTGAACAGCTGCTGTCAACGGCCATTCTAAGCTGAATGTGCCTGCTCTCGTCAGATCGCAGCAGCAATGCAGCTTAAGGCTTGGCAAGTACCAGCATGGGAGACTGGCTGGGAATCCCAAGTTCCGTTGACCTTTTTGAACCTGAAAATTGTGTTAGTTTCTCTATGAGATAGTAAAAGAAGGTTCAAACTGAACAGCTGCTATCAACGGCCATTCTAAGCTGAATGTGCCTGCTCTCGTCAGATCGCAGCAGCAATGCAGCTTAAGGCTTGGCAAGTACCAGCATGGGAGACTGGCTGGGAATCCCAAGTTCCGTTGACCTTTTTGAACCTGAAAATTGTGTTAGTTTCTCTATGAGATAGTAAAAGAAGGTTCAAATTGAACAGCTGCTGTCAACGGCCATTCTAAGCTGAATGTGCCTGCTCTCGTCAGATCGCAGCAGCAATGCAGCTTAAGGCTTGGCAAGTACCAGCATGGGAGACTGGCTGGGAATCCCAAGTTCTGTTGACCTTTTTGAACCTGAAAATTGTGTTAGTTTTTCTATGAGATAGTAAAAGAAGGTTCAAATTGAACAGCTGCTGTCAACGGCCATTCTAAGCTGAATGTGCTTGCTCTCGTCAGATCGCAGCAGCAATGCAGCTTAAGGCTTGGCAAGTACCAGCATGGGAGACTGGCTGGGAATCCCAAGTTCTGTTGACCTTTTTGAACCTGAAAATTGTTAGTTTCTCTGTCAAAGATGGTAAAAGAAGGTTCAAATTGAACAGCTGCTGTCAAGGGCCATTCTAAGCTGAATGTGCCGGCTCTCGTCAGATCGCAGCAGCAATGCAGCTAAAGGCTTGGCAAGTACCAGCATGGGAGACTGGCTGGGAATCCCAAGTTCCGTTGAACTTTTTGAACCTGAAAATTGTGTTAGTTTCTCTATGAGATAGTAAAAGAAGGTTCAAATTGAACAGCTGCTGTCAACGGCCATTCTAAGCTGAATGTTCCTGCTCTCATCAGATCGCAGCAGCAATGCAGCTTAAGGCTTGGCAAGTACCAGCATGGGAGACTGGCTGGGAATCCCAAGTTCCGTTGACCTTTTTGAACCTGAAAATTGTGTTAGTTTCTCTATGAGATAGTAAAAGAAGGTTCAAATTGAACAGCTGCTGTCAACGGCCATTCTAAGCTGAATGTGCCTGCTCTCGTCAGATCGCAGCAGCAATGCAGCTTAAGGCTTGGCAAGTACCAGCATGGGAGACTGGCTGGGAATCCCAAGTTCCGTTGACCTTTTTGAACCTGAAAATTGTGTTAGTTTCTCTATGAGATAGTAAAAGAAGGTTCAAACTGAACAGCTGCTATCAACGGCCATTCTAAGCTGAATGTGCCTGCTCTCGTCAGATCGCAGCAGCAATGCAGCTTAAGGCTTGGCAAGTACCAGCATGGGAGACTGGCTGGGAATCCCAAGTTCCGTTGACCTTTTTGAACCTGAAAATTGTGTTAGTTTCTCTATGAGATAGTAAAAGAAGGTTCAAATTGAACAGCTGCTGTCAACGGCCATTCTAAGCTGAATGTGCCTGCTCTCGTCAGATCGCAGCAGCAATGCAGCTTAAGGCTTGGCAAGTACCAGCATGGGAGACTGGCTGGGAATCCCAAGTTCTGTTGACCTTTTTGAACCTGAAAATTGTGTTAGTTTTTCTATGAGATAGTAAAAGAAGGTTCAAATTGAACAGCTGCTGTCAACGGCCATTCTAAGCTGAATGTGCCTGCTCTCGTCAGATCGCAGCAGCAATGCAGATTAAGGCTTGGCAAGTACCAGCATGGGAGACTGGCTGGGAATCCCAAGTTCTGTTGACCTTTTTGAACCTGAAAATTGTTAGTTTCTCTGTCAAAGATGGTAAAAGAAGGTTCAAATTGAACAGCTGCTGTCAACGGCCATTCTAAGCTGAATGTGCCTGCTCTCGTCAGATCGCAGCAGCAATGCAGCTTAAGGCTTGGCAAGTACCAGCATGGGAGACTGGCTGGGAATCCCAAGTTCCGTTGACCTTTTTGAACCTGAAAATTGTGTTAGTTTCTCTATGAGATAGTAAAAGAAGGTTCAAACTGAACAGCTGCTGTCAACGGCCATTCTAAGCTGAATGTGCCTGCTCTCGTGAGATCGCAGCAGCAATGCAGCTTAAGGCTTGGCAAGTAACAGCATGGGAGACTGGCTGGGAATCCCAAGTTCCGTTGACCTTTTTGAACCTGAAAATTGTGTTAGTTTCTCTATGAGATAGTAAAAGAAGGTTCAAATTGAACAGCTGCTGTCAACGGCCATTCTAAGCTGAATGTGCCTGCTCTCGTCAGATCGCAGCAGCAATGCAGCTTAAGGCTTGGCAAGTACCAGCATGGGAGACTGGCTGGGAATCCCAAGTTCCGTTAACCTTTTTGAACCTGAAAATTGTGTTAGTTTCTCTATGAGATAGTAAAAGAAGGTTCAAATTGAACAGCTGCTGTCAACGGCCATTCTAAGCTGAATGTGCCTGCTCTCGTCACATCGCAGCAGCAATGCAGCTTAAGGTTTGGCAAGTACCAGCATGGGAGACTGGCTGGGAATACCAAGTTCCGTTGACCTTTTTGAACCTGAAAATTGTGTTAGTTTCTCTATGAGATAGTAAAAGAAGGTTCAAACTGAACAGCTGCTGTCAACGGCCATTCTAAGCTGAATGTGCCTGCTCTCGTCAGATCGCAGCAGCAATGCAGCTTAAGGCTTGGCAAGTACCAGCATGGGAGACTGGCTGAGAATCCTAAGTTCCGTTGACCTTTTTGAACCTGAAAATTGTGTTAGTTTCTCTATGAGATAGTAAAAGAAGGTTCAAATTGAACAGCTGCTGTCAACGGCCATTCTAAGCTGAATGTGCTTGCTCTCGTCAGATCGCAGCAGCAATGCAGCTTAAGGCTTGGCAAGTACCAGCATGGGAGACTGGCTGGGAATCCCAAGTTCTGTTGACCTTTTTGAACCTGAAAATTGTTAGTTTCTCTGTCAAAGATGGTAAAAGAAGGTTCAAATTGAACAGCTGCTGTCAAGGGCCATTCTAAGCTGAATGTGCCGGCTCTCGTCAGATCGCAGCAGCAATGCAGCTAAAGGCTTGGCAAGTACCAGCATGGGAGACTGGCTGGGAATCCCAAGTTTCGTTGACCTTTTTGAACCTGAAAATTGTGTTAGTTTCTCTATGAGATAGTAAAAGAAGGTTCAAATTGAACAGCTGCTGTCAACGGCCATTCTAAGCTGAATGTGCGTGCTCTTGTCAGATCACAGCAGCGATGCGGCTTAAGGCTTGGCAAGTACCAGCATGGGAGACTGGCTGCGAATCCCAAGTTCCGTTGACCTTTTTGAACCTGAAAATTGTGTTAGTTTCTCTATGAGATAGTAAAAGAAGGTTCAAACTGAACAGCTGCTGTCAACGGCCATCCTAAGCTGAATGTGCCTGCTCTCGTCATATCGCAGCAGCAATGCAGCTTAAGGCTTGGCAAGTACCAGCATGGGAGACTGGCTGGGAATCCCAAGTTCCGTTGACCTTTTTGAACCTGAAAATTGTGTTAGTTTCTCTATGAGATAGTAAAAGAAGGTTCAAACTGAACAGCTGCTGTCAACGGCCATTCTAAGCTGAATGTGCCTGCTCTCGTCAGATCGCAGCAGCAATGCAGCTTAAGGTTTGGCAAGTACCAGCATGGGAGACTGGCTGGGAATCCCAAGTTCCGTAGACCTTTTTGAACCTGAAAATTGTGTTAGTTTCTCTATGAGATAGTAAAAGAAGGTTCAAACTGAACAGCTGCTGTCAACGGCCATTCTAAGCTGAATGTGCCTGCTCTCGTCAGATCGCAGCAGCAATGCAGCTTAAGGCTTGGCAAGTACCAGCATGGGAGACTGGCTGGGAATCCCAAGTTCCGTTGACCTTTTTGAACCTGAAAATTGTGTTAGTTTCTCTATGAGATAGTAAAAGAAGGTTCAAATTGAACAGCTGCTGTCAACGGCCATTCTAAGCTGAATGTGCCTGCTCTCGTCAGATCGCAGCAGCAATGCAGCTTAAGGCTTGGCAAGTACCAGCATGGGAGACTGGCTGGGAATCCCAAGTTCCGTTGACCTTTTTGAACCTGAAAATTGTTAGTTTCTCTGTCAAAGATGGTAAAAGAAGGTTCAAATTGAACAACTGCTGTCAACGGCCATTCTAAGCTGAATGTGCCTGCTCTCGTCAGATCGCAGCAGCAATGCAGCTTAAGGCTTGGCAAGTACCAGCATGGGAGACTGGCTGGGAATCCCAAGTTCCGTTGACCTTTTTGAACCTGAAAATTGTGTTAGTTTCTCTATGAGATAGTAAAAGAAGGTTCAAACTGAACAGCTGCTGTCAACGGCCATTCTAAGCTGAATGTGCCTGCTCTCGTCAGATCGCAGCAGCAATGCAGCTTAAGGCTTGGCAAGTACCAGCATGGGAGACTGGCTGGGAATCCCAAGTTCCGTTGACCTTTTTGAACCTGAAAATTGTGTTAGTTTCTCTATGAGATAGTAAAAGAAGGTTCAAATTGAACAGCTGCTGTCAACGGCTGTTCTAAGCTGAATGTGCGTGCTCTTGTCGGATCACAGCAGCGATGCGGCTTAAGGCTTGGCAAGTACCAGCATGGGAGACTGGCTGTGAATCCCAAGTTCCGTTGACCTTTTTGAACCTGAAAATTGTGTTAGTTTCTCTATGAGATAGTAAAAGAAGGTTCAAACTGAACAGCTGCTGTCAACGGCCATTCTAAGCTGAATGTGCCTGCTCTCGTCAGATCGCAGCAGCAATGCAGCTTAAGGCTTGGCAAGTACCAGCATGGGAGACTGGCTGGGATTCCCAAGTTCTGTTGACCTTTTTGAACCTGAAAATTGTGTTAGTTTCTCTATGAGATAGTAAAAGAAGGTTCAAATTGAACAGCTGCTGTCAACGGCCATTCTAAGCTGAATGTGCCTGCTCTTGTCAGATCGCAGCAGCTTAAGGCTTGGCAAGTACCAGCATGGGAGACTGGCTGGGAATCCCAAGTTCCGTTGACCTTTTTGAACCTGAAAATTGTGTTAGTTTTTCTATGAGATAGTAAAAGAAGGTTCAAACTGAACAGCTGCTGTCAACGGCCATTCTAAGCTGAATGTGCCTGCTCTCATCAGATCCCAGCAGCAATGCAGCTTAAGGCTTGGCAAGTACCAGCATGGGAGACTGGCTGGGAATCCCAACTTCCGTTGACCTTTTTGAACCTGAAAATTGTGTTAGTTTCTCTATGAGATAGTAAAAGAAGGTTCAAACTGAACAGCTGCTGTCAACGGCCATTCTAAGCTGAATGTGCCTGCTCTCGTCAGATCGCAGCAGCAATGCAGCTTAAGGCTTGGCAAGTACCAGCATGGGAGACTGGCTGGGAATCCCAAGTTCCGTTGACCTTTTTGAACCTGAAAATTGTGTTAGTTTCTCTATGAGATAGTAAAAGAAGGTTCAAATTGAACAGCTGCTGTCAACGGCCATTCTAAGCTGAATGTGCCTGCTCTCGTCAGATCGCAGCAGCAATGCAGCTTAAGGCTTGGCAAGTACCAGCATGGGAGACTGGCTGGGAATCCCAAGTTCTGTTGACCTTTTTGAACCTGAAAATTGTGTTAGTTTTTCTATGAGATAGTAAAAGAAGGTTCAAATTGAACAGCTGCTGTCAACGGCCATTCTAAGCTGAATGTGCCTGCTCTCGTCAGATCGCAGCAGCAATGCAGATTAAGGCTTGGCAAGTACCAGCATGGGAGACTGGCTGGGAATCCCAAGTTCTGTTGACCTTTTTGAACCTGAAAATTGTTAGTTTCTCTGTCAAAGATGGTAAAAGAAGGTTCAAATTGAACAGCTGCTGTCAACGGCCATTCTAAGCTGAATGTGCCTGCTCTCGTCAGATCGCAGCAGCAATGCAGCTTAAGGCTTGGCAAGTACCAGCATGGGAGACTGGCTGGGAATCCCAAGTTCCGTTGACCTTTTTGAACCTGAAAATTGTGTTAGTTTCTCTATGAGATAGTAAAAGAAGGTTCAAACTGAACAGCTGCTGTCAACGGCCATTCTAAGCTGAATGTGCCTGCTCTCGTCAGATCGCAGCAGCAATGCAGCTTAAGGCTTGGCAAGTAACAGCATGGGAGACTGGCTGGGAATCCCAAGTTCCGTTGACCTTTTTGAACCTGAAAATTGTGTTAGTTTCTCTATGAGATAGTAAAAGAAGGTTCAAATTGAACAGCTGCTGTCAACGGCCATTCTAAGCTGAATGTGCCTGCTCTCGTCAGATCGCAGCAGCAATGCAGCTTAAGGCTTGGCAAGTACCAGCATGGGAGACTGGCTGGGAATCCCAAGTTCTGTTGACCTTTTGAACCTGAAAATTGTGTTAGTTTCTCTATGAGATAGTAAAAGAAGGTTCAAACTGAACAGCTGCTGTCAACGGCCATTCTAAGCTGAATGTGCCTGCTCTCGTCAGATCGCAGCAGCAATGCAGCTTAAGGCTTGGCAAGTACCAGCATGGGAGACTGGCTGAGAATCCCAAGTTCCGTTGACCTTTTTGAACCTGAAAATTGTGTTAGTTTCTCTATGAGATAGTAAAAGAAGGTTCAAATTGAACAGCTGCTGTCAACGGCCATTCTAAGCTGAATGTGCTTGCTCTCGTCAGATCGCAGCAGCAATGCAGCTTAAGGCTTGGCAAGTACCAGCATGGGAGACTGGCTGGGAATCCCAAGTTCTGTTGACCTTTTTGAACCTGAAAATTGTTAGTTTCTCTGTCAAAGATGGTAAAAGAAGGTTCAAATTGAACAGCTGCTGTCAACGGCCATTCTAAGCTGAATGTGCCTGCTCTCGTCAGATCGCAGCAGCAATGCAGCTTAAGGCTTGGCAAGTACCAGCATGGGAGACTGGCTGGGAATCCCAAGTTTCGTTGACCTTTTTGAACCTGAAAATTGTGTTAGTTTCTCTATGAGATAGTAAAAGAAGGTTCAAATTGAACAGCTGTTGTCAACGGCCATTCTAAGCTGAATGTGCGTGCTCTTGTCGGATCACAGCAGCGATGCGGCTTAAGGCTTGGCAAGTACCAGCATGGGAGACTGGCTGCGAATCCCAAGTTCCGTTGACCTTTTTGAACCTGAAAATTGTGTTAGTTTCTCTATGAGATAGTAAAAAAAGGTTCAAACTGAACAGCTGCTGTCAACGGCCATTCTAAGCTGAATGTGCCTGCTCTCGTCAGATCGCAGCAGCAATGCAGCTTAAGGCTTGGCAAGTACCAGCATGGGAGACTGGCTGGGAATCCCAAGTTCCGTTGACATTTTTGAACCTGAAAATTGTGTTAGTTTCTCTATGAGATAGTAAAAGAAGGTTCAAATTGAACAGCTGCTGTCAACGGCCATTCTAAGCTGAATGTGCCTGCTCTCGTCAGATCGCAGCAGCAATGCAGCTTAAGGCTTGGCAAGTACCAGCATGGGAGACTGGCTGGGAATCCCAAGTTCCGTTGACCTTTTTGAACCTGAAAATTGTGTTAGTTTCTCTATGAGATAGTAAAAGAAGGTTCAAATTGAACAGCTGCTGTCAACGGCCATTCTAAGCTGAATGTGCTTGCTCTCGTCAGATCGCAGCAGCAATGCAGCTAAAGGCTTGGCAAGTACCAGCATGGGAGACTGGCTGGGAATCCCAAGTTCTGTTGACCTTTTTGAACCTGAAAATTGTTAGTTTCTCTGTCAAAGATGGTAAAAGAAGGTTCAAATTGAACAGCTGCTGTCAAGGGCCATTGTAAGCTGAATGTGCCGGCTCTCGTCAGATCGCAGCAGCAATGCAGCTAAAGGCTTGGCAAGTACCAGCATGGGAGACTGGCTGGGAATCCCAAGTTTCGTTGACCTTTTTGAACCTGAAAATTGTGTTAGTTTCTCTATGAGATAGTAAAAGAAGGTTCAAATTGAACAGCTGCTGTCAACGGCCATTCTAAGCTGAATGTGCCTGCTCTCGTCAGATCGCAGCAGCAATGCAGCTTAAGGCTTGGCAAGTACCAGCATGGGAGACTGGCTGGGAATCCCAAGTTCTGTTGACCTTTTTGAACCTGAAAATTGTTAGTTTCTCTGTCATAGATGGTAAAAGAAGGTTCAAATTGAACAGCTGCTGTCAACGGCCATTCTAAGCTGAATGTGCCTGCTCTCGTCAGATTGCAGCAGCAATGCAACTTAAGGCTTGGCAAGTACCAGCATGGGAGACTGGCTGGGAATCCCAAGTTCCGTTGACCTTTTTGAACCTGAAAATTGTGTTAGTTTCTCTATGAGATAGTAAAAGAAGGTTCAAACTGAACAGCTGCTGTCAACGGCCATTCTAAGCTGAATGTGCCTGCTCTCGTCAGATCGCAGCAGCAATGCAGCTTAAGGCTTGGCAAGTACCAGCATGGGAGACTGGCTGGGAATCCCAAGTTCCGTTGACCTTTGTGAACCTGAAAATTGTGTTAGTTTCTCTATGAGATAGTAAAAGAAGGTTCAAACTGAACAGCTGCTGTCAACGGCCATTCTAAGCTGAATGTGCCTGCTCTCGTCAGATCGCAGCAGCAATGCAGCTTAAGGCTTGGCAAGTACCAGCATGGGAGACTGGCTGGGAATCCCAAGTTCCGTTGACCTTTTTGAACCTGAAAATTGTGTTAGTTTCTCTATGAGATAGTAAAAGAAGGTTCAAATTGAACAGCTGCTGTCAACGGCCATTCTAAGCTGAATGTGCCTGCTCTCGTCAGATCGCAGCAGCAATGCAGCTTAAGGCTTGGCAAGTACCAGCATGGGAGACTGGCTGGGAATCCCAAGTTCTGTTGACCTTTTTGAACCTGAAAATTGTTAGTTTCTCTGTCATAGATGGTAAAAGAAGGTTCAAATTGAACAGCTGCTGTCAACGGCCATTCTAAGCTGAATGTGCCTGCTCTCGTCAGATTGCAGCAGCAATGCAGCTTAAGGCTTGGCAAGTACCAGCATGGGAGACTGGCTGGGAATCCCAAGTTCCGTTGACCTTTTTGAACCTGAAAATTGTGTTAGTTTCTCTATGAGATAGTAAAAGAAGGTTCAAACTGAACAGCTGCTGTCAACGGCCATTCTAAGCTGAATGTGCCTGCTCTCGTCAGATCGCAGCAGCAATGCAGCTTAAGGCTTGGCAAGTACCAGCATGGGAGACTGGCTGGGAATCCCAAGTTCCGTTGACCTTTTTGAACCTGAAAATTGTGTTCGTTTCTCTATGAGATAGTAAAAGAAGGTTCAAATTGAACAGCTGCTGTCAACGGCCATTCTAAGCTGAATGTGCCTGCTCTCGTCAGATCGCAGCAGCAATGCAGCTTAAGGCTTGGCAAGTACCAGCATGGGAGACTGGCTGGGAATCCCAAGTTCTGTTGACCTTTTTGAACCTGAAAATTGTTAGTTTCTCTGTCAAAGATGGTAAAAGAAGGTTCAAATTGAACAGCTGCTGTCAACGGCCATTCTAAGCTGAATGTGCATGCTCTTGTCAGATCGCAGCAGCTTAAGGCTTGGCAAGTACCAGCATGGGAGACTGGCTGGGAATCCCAAGTTCCGTTGACCTTTTTGAACCTGAAAATTGTGTTAGTTTCTCTATGAGATAGTAAAAGAAGGTTCAAATTGAACAGCTGCTGTCAACGGCTGTTCTAAGCTGAATGTGCGTGCTCTTGTCGGATCACAGCAGCGATGCGGCTTAAGGCTTGGCAAGTACCAGCATGGGAGACTGGCTGTGAATCCCAAGTTCCGTTGACCTTTTTGAACCTGAAAATTGTGTTAGTTTCTCTATGAGATAGTAAAAGAAGGTTCAAACTGAACAGCTGCTGTCAACGGCCATTCTAAGCTGAATGTGCCTGCTCTCGTCAGATCGCAGCAGCAATGCAGCTTAAGGCTTGGCAAGTACCAGCATGGGAGACTGGCTGGGAATCCCAAGTTCTGTTGACCTTTTTGAACCTGAAAATTGTGTTAGTTTCTCTATGAGATAGTAAAAGAAGGTTCAAATTGAACAGCTGCTGTCAACGGCCATTCTAAGCTGAATGTGCCTGCTCTTGTCAGATCGCAGCAGCTTAAGGCTTGGCAAGTACCAGCATGGGAGACTGGCTGGGAATCCCAAGTTCCGTTGACCTTTTTGAACCTGAAAATTGTGTTAGTTTCTCTATGAGATAGTAAAAGAAGGTTCAAATTGAACAGCTGCTGTCAACGGCCATTCTAAGCTGAATGTGCCTGCTCTCATCAGATCGCAGCAGCAATGCAGCTTAAGGCTTGGCAAGTACCAACATGGGAGACTGGCTGGGAATCCCAACTTCCGTTGACCTTTTTGAACCTGAAAATTGTGTTAGTTTCTCTATGAGATAGTAAAAGAAGGTTCAAACTGAACAGCTGCTGTCAACGGCCATTCTAAGCTGAATGTGCCTGCTCTCGTCAGATCGCAGCAGCAATGCAGCTTAAGGCTTGGCAAGTACCAGCATGGGAGACTGGCTGGGAATCCCAAGTTCCGTTGACCTTTTTGAACCTGAAAATTGTGTTAGTTTCTCTATGAGATAGTAAAAGAAGGTTCAAATTGAACAGCTGCTGTCAACGGCCATTCTAAGCTGAATGTGCCTGCTCTCGTCATATCGCAGCAGCAATGCAGCTTAAGGCTTGGCAAGTACCAGCATGGGAGACTGGCTGGGAATCCCAAGTTCTGTTGACCTTTTTGAACCTGAAAATTGTGTTAGTTTTTCTATGAGATAGTAAAAGAAGGTTCAAATTGAACAGCTGCTGTCAACGGCCATTCTAAGCTGAATGTGCCTGCTCTCGTCAGATCGCAGCAGCAATGCAGATTAAGGCTTGGCAAGTACCAGCATGGGAGACTGGCTGGGAATCCCAAGTTCTGTTGACCTTTTTGAACCTGAAAATTGTTAGTTTCTCTGTCAAAGATGGTAAAAGAAGGTTCAAATTGAACAGCTGCTGTCAACGGCCATTCTAAGCTGAATGTGCCTGCTCTCGTCAGATCGCAGCAGCAATGCAGCTTAAGGCTTGGCAAGTACCAGCATGGGAGACTGGCTGGGAATCCCAAGTTCCGTTGACCTTTTTGAACCTGAAAATTGTGTTAGTTTCTCTATGAGATAGTAAAAGAAGGTTCAAACTGAACAGCTGCTGTCAACGGCCATTCTAAGCTGAATGTGCCTGCTCTCGTCAGATCGCAGCAGCAATGCAGCTTAAGGCTTGGCAAGTAACAGCATGGGAGACTGGCTGGGAATCCCAAGTTCCGTTGACCTTTTTGAACCTGAAAATTGTGTTAGTTTCTCTATGAGATAGTAAAAGAAGGTTCAAATTGAACAGCTGCTGTCAACGGCCATTCTAAGCTGAATGTGCCTGCTCTCGTCAGATCGCAGCAGCAATGCAGCTTAAGGCTTGGCAAGTACCAGCATGGGAGACTGGCTGGGAATCCCAAGTTCTGTTGACCTTTTTGAACCTGAAAATTGTGTTAGTTTTTCTATGAGATAGTAAAAGAAGGTTCAAATTGAACAGCTGCTGTCAACGGCCATTCTAAGCTGAATGTGCCTGCTCTCGTGAGATCGCAGCAGCAATGCAGCTTAAGGCTTGGCAAGTAACAGCATGGGAGACTGGCTGGGAATCCCAAGTTCCGTTGACCTTTTTGAACCTGAAAATTGTGTTAGTTTCTCTATGAGATAGTAAAAGAAGGTTCAAATTGAACAGCTGCTGTCAACGGCCATTCTAAGCTGAATGTGCCTGCTCTCGTCAGATCGCAGCAGCAATGCAGCTTAAGGCTTGGCAAGTACCAGCATGGGAGACTGGCTGGGAATCCCAAGTTCCGTTAACCTTTTTGAACCTGAAAATTGTGTTAGTTTCTCTATGAGATAGTAAAAGAAGGTTCAAATTGAACAGCTGCTGTCAACGGCCATTCTAAGCTGAATGTGCCTGCTCTCGTCACATCGCAGCAGCAATGCAGCTTAAGGTTTGGCAAGTACCAGCATGGGAGACTGGCTGGGAATACCAAGTTCCGTTGACCTTTTTGAACCTGAAAATTGTGTTAGTTTCTCTATGAGATAGTAAAAGAAGGTTCAAACTGAACAGCTGCTGTCAACGGCCATTCTAAGCTGAATGTGCCTGCTCTCGTCAGATCGCAGCAGCAATGCAGCTTAAGGCTTGGCAAGTACCAGCATGGGAGACTGGCTTAGAATCCTAAGTTCCGTTGACCTTTTTGAACCTGAAAATTGTGTTAGTTTCTCTATGAGATAGTAAAAGAAGGTTCAAATTGAACAGCTGCTGTCAACGGCCATTCTAAGCTGAATGTGCTTGCTCTCGTCAGATCGCAGCAGCAATGCAGCTTAAGGCTTGGCAAGTACCAGCATGGGAGACTGGCTGGGAATCCCAAGTTCTGTTGACCTTTTTGAACCTGAAAATTGTTAGTTTCTCTGTCAAAGATGGTAAAAGAAGGTTCAAATTGAACAGCTGCTGTCAAGGGCCATTGTAAGCTGAATGTGCCGGCTCTCGTCAGATCGCAGCAGCAATGCAGCTAAAGGCTTGGCAAGTACCAGCATGGGAGACTGGCTGGGAATCCCAAGTTTCGTTGACCTTTTTGAACCTGAAAATTGTGTTAGTTTCTCTATGAGATAGTAAAAGAAGGTTCAAATTGAACAGCTGCTGTCAACGGCCATTCTAAGCTGAATGTGCGTGCTCTTGTCGGATCACAGCAGCGATGCGGCTTAAGGCTTGGCAAGTACCAGCATGGGAGACTGGCTGCGAATCCCAAGTTCCGTTGACCTTTTTGAACCTGAAAATTGTGTTAGTTTCTCTATGAGATAGTAAAAGAAGGTTCAAACTGAACAGCTGCTGTCAACGGCCATTCTAAGCTGAATGTGCCTACTCTCGTCAGATCGCAGCAGCAATGCAGCTTAAGGCTTGGAAAGTACCAGCATGGGAGACTGGCTGGGAATCCCAAGTTCCGTTGACCTTTGTGAACCTGAAAATTGTGTTAGTTTCTCTATGAGATAGTAAAAGAAGGTTCAAACTGAACAGCTGCTGTCAACGGCCATTCTAAGCTGAATGTACCTGCTCTCGTCAGATCGCAGCAGCAATGCAGCTTAAGGCTTGGCAAGTACCAGCATCGGAGACTGGCTGGGAATCCCAAGTTCCGTTGACCTTTTTGAACCTGAAAATTGTGTTAGTTTCTCTATGAGATAGTAAAAGAAGGTTCAAATTGAACAGCTGCTGTCAACGGCCATTCTAAGCTGAATGTGCCTGCTCTCGTCAGATCGCAGCAGCAATGCAGCTTAAGGCTTGGCAAGTACCAGCATGGGAGACTGGCTGGGAATCCCAAGTTCTGTTGACCTTTTTGAACCTGAAAATTGTTAGTTTCTCTGTCATAGATGGTAAAAGAAGGTTCAAATTGAACAGCTGCTGTCAACGGCCATTCTAAGCTGAATGTGCTTGCTCTCGTCAGATTGCAGCAGCAATGCAGCTTAAGGCTTGGCAAGTACCAGCATGGGAGACTGGCTGGGAATCCTAAGTTCCGTTGACCTTTTTGAACCTGAAAATTGTGTTAGTTTCTCTATGAGATAGTAAAAGAAGGTTCAAACTGAACAGCTGCTGTCAACGGCCATTCTAAGCTGAATGTGCCTGCTCTCGTCAGATCGCAGCAGCAATGCAGCTTAAGGCTTGGCAAGTACCAGCATGGGAGACTGGCTGGGAATCCCAAGTTCCGTTGACCTTTTTGAACCTGAAAATTGTGTTAGTTTCTCTATGAGATAGTAAAAGAAGGTTCAAATTGAACAGCTGCTGTCAACGGCCATTCTAAGCTGAATGTGCCTGCTCTCGTCAGATCGCAGCAGCAATGCAGCTTAAGGCTTGGCAAGTACCAGCATGGGAGACTGGCTGGGAATCCCAAGTTCTGTTGACCTTTTTGAACCTGAAAATTGTTAGTTTCTCTGTCAAAGATGGTAAAAGAAGGTTCAAATTGAACAGCTGCTGTCAACGGCCATTCTAAGCTGAATGTGCCTGCTCTTGTCAGATCGCAGCAGCTTAAGGCTTGGCAAGTACCAGCATGGGAGACTGGCTGGGAATCCCAAGTTCCGTTGACCTTTTTGAACCTGAAAATTGTGTTAGTTTCTCTATGAGATAGTAAAAGAAGGTTCAAATTGAACAGCTGCTGTCAACGGCTGTTCTAAGCTGAATGTGCGTGCTCTTGTCGGATCACAGCAGCGATGCGGCTTAAGGCTTGGCAAGTACCAGCATGGGAGACTGGCTGTGAATCCCAAGTTCCGTTGACCTTTTTGAACCTGAAAATTGTGTTAGTTTCTCTATGAGATAGTAAAAGAAGGTTCAAACTGAACAGCTGCTGTCAACGGCCATTCTAAGCTGAATGTGCCTGCTCTCGTCAGATCGCAGCAGCAATGCAGCTTAAGGCTTGGCAAGTACCAGCATGGGAGACTGGCTGGGAATCCCAAGTTCTGTTGACCTTTTTGAACCTGAAAATTGTGTTAGTTTCTCTATGAGATAGTAAAAGAAGGTTCAAATTGAACAGCTGCTGTCAACGGCCATTCTAAGCTGAATGTGCCTGCTCTTGTCAGATCGCAGCAGCTTAAGGCTTGGCAAGTACCAGCATGGGAGACTGGCTGGGAATCCCAAGTTCCGTTGACCTTTTTGAACCTGAAAATTGTGTTAGTTTCTCTATGAGATAGTAAAAGAAGGTTCAAATTGAACAGCTGCTGTCAACGGCCATTCTAAGCTGAATGTGCCTGCTCTCGTCAGATCGCAGCAGCAATGCAGCTTAAGGCTTGGCAAGTACCAGCATGGGAGACTGGCTGGGAATCCCAAGTTCTGTTGACCTTTTTGAACCTGAAAATTGTTAGTTTCTCTGTCAAAGATGGTAAAAGAAGGTTCAAATTGAACAGCTGCTGTCAACGGCCATTCTAAGCTGAATGTGCCTGCTCTCGTCAGATCGCAGCAGCAATGCAGCTTAAGGCTTGGCAAGTACCAGCATGGGAGACTGGCTGGGAATCCCAAGTTCCGTTGACCTTTTTGAACCTGAAAATTGTGTTAGTTTCTCTATGAGATAGTAAAAGAAGGTTCAAACTGAACAGCTGCTGTCAACGGCCATTCTAAGCTGAATGTGCCTGCTCTCGGCAGATCGCAGCAGCAATGCAGCTTAAGGCTTGGCAAGTAACAGCATGGGAGACTGGCTGGGAATCCCAAGTTCCGTTGACCTTTTTGAACCTGAAAATTGTGTTAGTTTCTCTATGAGATAGTAAAAGAAGGTTCAAATTGAACAGCTGCTGTCAACGGCCATTCTAAGCTGAATGTGCGTGCTCTCGTCAGATCGCAGCAGCAATGCAGCTTAAGGCTTGGCAAGTACCAGCATGGGAGACTGGCTGGGAATCCCAAGTTCCGATAACCTTTTTGAACCTGAAAATTGTGTTAGTTTCTCTATGAGATAGTAAAAGAAGGTTCAAATTGAACAGCTGCTGTCAACGGCCATTCTAAGCTGAATGTGCCTGCTCTCGTCAGATCGCAGCAGCAATGCAGCTTAAGGCTTGGCAAGTACCAGCATGGGAGACTGGCTGGGAATACCAAGTTCCGTTGACCTTTTTGAACCTGAAAATTGTGTTAGTTTCTCTATGAGATAGTAAAAGAAGGTTCAAACTGAACAGCTGCTGTCAACGGCCATTCTAAGCTGAATGTGCCTGCTCTCGTCAGATCGCAGCAGCAATGCAGCTTAAGGCTTGGCAAGTACCAGCATGGGAGACTGGCTGAGAATCCCAAGTTCCGTTGACCTTTTTGAACCTGAAAATTGTGTTAGTTTCTCTATGAGATAGTAAAAGAAGGTTCAAATTGAACAGCTGCTGTCAATGGCCATTCTAAGCTGAATGTGCTTGCTCTCGTCAGATCGCAGCAGCAATGAAGCTTAAGGCTTGGCAAGTACCAGCATGGGAGACTGGCTGGGAATCCCAAGTTCTGTTGACCTTTTTGAACCTGAAAATTGTTAGTTTCGCTGTCAAAGATGGTAAAAGAAGGTTCAAATTGAACAGCTGCTGTCAACGGCCATTCTAAGCTGAATGTGCCTGCTCTCGTCAGATCGCAGCAGCAATGCAGCTTAAGGCTTGGCAAGTACCAGCATGGGAGACTGGCTGGGAATCCCAAGTTTCGTTGACCTTTTTGAACCTGAAAATTGTGTTAGTTTCTCTATGAGATAGTAAAAGAAGGTTCAAATTGAACAGCTGTTGTCAACGGCCATTCTAAGCTGAATGTGCGTGCTCTTGTCGGATCACAGCAGCGATGCGGCTTAAGGCTTGGCAAGTACCAGCATGGGAGACTGGCTGCAAATCCCAAGTTCCGTTGACCTTTTTGAACCTGAAAATTGTGTTAGTTTCTCTATGAGATAGTAAAAGAAGGTTCAAACTGAACAGCTGCTGTCAACGGCCATTCTAAGCTGAATGTGCCTGCTCTCGTCAGATCGCAGCAGCAATGCAGCTTAAGGCTTGGCAAGTACCAGCATGGGAGACTGGCTGGGAATCCCAAGTTCCGTTGACCTTTTTGAACCTGAAAATTGTGTTAGTTTCTCTATGAGATAGTAAAAGAAGGTTCAAACTGAACAGCTGCTGTCAACGGCCATTCTAAGCTGAATGTGCCTGCTCTCGTCAGATCGCAGCAGCAATGCAGCTTAAGGCTTGGCAAGTACCAGCATGGGAGACTGGCTGGGAATCCCAAGTTCCGTTGACCTTTTTGAACCTGAAAATTGTGTTAGTTTCTCTATGAGATAGTAAAAGAAGGTTCAAACTGAACAGCTGCTGTCAACGGCCATTCTAAGCTGAATGTGCCTGCTCTCGTCAGATCGCAGCAGCAATGCAGCTTAAGGCTTGGCAAGTACCAGCATGGGAGACTGGCTGGGAATCCCAAGTTCCGTTGACCTTTTTGAACCTGAAAATTGTGTTAGTTTCTCTATGAGATAGTAAAAGAAGGTTCAAATTGAACAGCTGCTGTCAACGGCCATTCTAAGCTGAATGTGCCTGCTCTCGTCAGATCGCAGCAGCAATGCAGCTTAAGGCTTGGCAAGTACCAGCATGGGAGACTGGCTGGGAATCCCAAGTTCTGTTGACCTATTTGAACCTGAAAATTGTTAGTTTCTCTGTCAAAGATAGTAAAAGAAGGTTCAAATTGAACAGCTGCTGTCAACGGCCATTCTAAGCTGAATGTGCGTGCTCTTGTCGGATCACAGCAGCGATGCGGCTTAAGGCTTGGCAAGTACCAGCATGGGAGACTGGCTGTGAATCCCAAGTTCCGTTGACCTTTTTGAACCTGAAAATTGTGTTAGTTTCTCTATGAGATAGTAAAAGAAGGTTCAAACTGAACAGCTGCTGTCAACGGCCATTCTAAGCTGAATGTGCCTGCTCTCGTCAGATCGCAGCAGCAATGCAGCTTAAGGCTTGGCAAGTACTAGCATGGGAGACTGGCTGGGAATCCCAAGTTCTGTTGACCTTTTTGAACCTGAAAATTGTGTTAGTTTCTCTATGAGATAGTAAAAGAAGGTTCAAATTGAACAGCTGCTGTCAACGGCCATTCTAAGCTGAATGTGCCTGCTCTTGTCAGATCGCAGCAGCTTAAGGCTTGGCAAGTACCAGCATGGGAGACTGGCTGGGAATCCCAAGTTCCGTTGACCTTTTTGAACCTGAAAATTGTGTTAGTTTCTCTATGAGATAGTAAAAGAAGGTTCAAATTGAACAGCTGCTGTCAACGGCCATTCTAAGCTGAATGTGCCTGCTCTCATTAGATCGCAGCAGCAATGCAGCTTAAGGCTTGGCAAGTACCAGCATGGGAGACTGGCTGGGAATCCCAAGTTCTGTTGACCTTTTTGAACCTGAAAATTGTGTTAGTTTCTCTATGAGATAGTAAAAGAAGGTTCAAATTGAACAGCTGCTGTCAACGGCCATTCTAAGCTGAATGTGCCTGCTCTCGTCAGATCGCAGCAGCAATGCAGCTTAAGGCTTGGCAAGTACCAGCATGGGAGACTGGCTGAGAATCCCAAGTTCCGTTGACCTTTTTGAACCTGAAAATTGTGTTAGTTTCTCTATGAGATAGTAAAAGAAGGTTCAAATTGAACAGCTGCTGTCAACGGCCATTCTAAACTGAACGTGCTTGCTCTCGTCAGATCGCAGCAGCAATGCAGCTTAAGGCTTGGCAAGTACCAGCATGGGAGACTGGCTGGCAATCCCAAGTTCTGTTGACCTTTTTGAACCTGAAAATTGTTAGTTTCTCTGTCAAAGATGGTAAAAGAAGGTTCAAATTGAACAGCTGCTGTCAACGGCCATTCTAAGCTGAATGTGCCTGCTCTCGTCAGATCGCAGCAGCAATGCAGCTTAAGGCTTGGCAAGTACCAGCATGGGAGACTGGCTGCGAATCCCAAGTTCCGTTGACCTTTTTGAACCTGAAAATTGTGTTAGTTTCTCTATGAGATAGTAAAAGAAGGTTCAAATTGAACAGCTGCTGTCAACGGCCATTCTAAGCTGAATGTGCCTGCTCTCGTCAGATCGCAGCAGCAATGCAGCTTATGGCTTGGCAAGTACCAGCATGGGAGACTGGCTGGGAATCCCAAGTTCCGTTGACCTTTTTGAACCTGAAAATTGTGTTAGTTTCTCTATGAGATAGTAAAAGAAGGTTCAAATTGAACAGCTGCTGTCAACGGCAATTCTAAGCTGAATGTGCCTGCTCTCGTCAGATCGCAGCAGCAATGCAGCTTAAGGCTTGGCAAGTACCAGCATGGGAGACTGGCTGGGAATCCCAAGTTCCGTTGACCTTTTTGAACCTGAAAATTGTGTTAGTTTCTCTATGAGATAGTAAAAGAAGGTTCAAACTGAACAGCTGCTGTCAACGGCCATTCTAAGCTGAATGTGCCTGCTCTCGTCAGATCGCAGCAGCAATGCAGCTTAAGGCTTGGCAAGTACCAGCATGGGAGACTGGCTGGGAATCCCAATTTCCGTTGACCTTTTTGAACCTGAAAATTGTGTTAGTTTTTCTATGAGATAGTAAAAGAAGGCTCAAATTGAACAGCTGCTGTCAACGGCCATTCTAAGCTGAATGTGCCTGCTCTCGTCAGATCGCAGCAGCAATGCAGCTTAAGGCTTGGCAAGTACCAGCATGGGAGACTGGCTGGGAATCCCAAGTTCTGTTGACCTTTTTGAACCTGAAAATTGTTAGTTTCTCTGTCAAAGATGGTAAAAGAAGGTTCAAATTGAACAGCTGCTGTCAACGGCCATTCTAAGCTGAATGTGCCTGCTCTCGTCAGATCGCAGCAGCAATGCAGCTTAAGGCTTGGCAAGTACCAGCATGGGAGACTGGCTGGGAATCCCAAGTTCTGTTGACCTTTTTGAACCTGAAAATTGTGTTAGTTTTTCTATGAGATAGTAAAAGAAGGCTCAAATTGAACAGCTGCTGTCAACGGCCATTCTAAGCTGAATGTGCCTGCTCTCGTCAGTTCGCAGCAGCAATGCAGCTTAAGGCTTGGCAAGTACCAGCATGGGAGACTGGCTGGGAATCCCAAGTTCCGTTGACCTTTTTGAACCTGAAAATTGTGTTAGTTTCTCTATGAGATAGTAAAAGAAGGTTCAAACTGAACAGCTGCTGTCAACGGCCGTTCTAAGCTGAATGTGCCTGCTCTCGTCAGATCGCAGCAGCAATGCAGCTTATGGCTTGGCAAGTACCAGCATGGGAGACTGGCTGGGAATCCCAAGTTCCGTTGACCTTTTTGAACCTGAAAATTGTTTTAGTTTCTCTATGAGATAGTAAAAGAAGGTTCAAATTGAACAGCTGCTGTCAACGGCCATTCTAAGCTGAATGTGCCTGCTCTGGTCAGATCGCAGCAACAATGAAGCTTAAGGCTTGGCAAGTACCAGCATGGGAGACTGGCTGGGAATCCCAAGTTCTGTTGACCTTTTTGAACCTGAAAATTGTTAGTTTCTCTGTCAAAGATGGTAAAAGAAGGTTCAAATTGAAAAGCTGCTGTCAACGGCCATTCTAAGCTGAATGTGCCTGCTCTCGTCAGATCGCAGCAGCAATGCAGCTTAAGGCTTGGCAAGTACCAGCATGGGAGACTGGCTGGGAATCCCAAGTTCCGTTTACCTTTCTGAACCTGAAAATTGTGTTAGTTTCTCTATGAGATAGTAAAAGAAGGTTCAAACTGAACAGCTGCTGTCAACGGCCATTCTAAGCTGAATGTGCCTGCTCTTGTCAGATCGCAGCAGCTTAAGGCTTGGCAAGTACCAGCATGGGAGACTGGCTGGGAATCCCAAGTTCCGTTGACCTTTTTGAACCTGAAAATTGTGTTAGTTTCTCTATGAGATAGTAAAAGAAGGTTCAAACTGAACAGCTGCTGTCAACGGCCATTCTAAGCTGAATGTGCCTGCTCTCGTCAGATCGCAGCAGCAATGCAGCTTAAGGCTTGGCAAGTACCAGCATGGGAGACTGGCTGGGAATCCCAAGTTCCGTTGACCTTTTTGAACCTGAAAATTGTGTTAGTTTCTCTATGAGATAGTAAAAGAAGGTTCAAATTGAACAGCTGCTGTCAACGGCCATTCTAAGCTGAATGTGCCTGCTCTCATCAGATCGCAGCAGCAATGCAGCTTAAGGCTTGGCAAGTACCAGCATGGGAGACTGGCTGGGAATCCCAAGTTCCGTTGACCTTTTTGAACCTGAAAATTGTGTTAGTTTCTCTATGAGATAGTAAAAGAAGGTTCAAATTGAACAGCTGCTGTCAACGGCCATTCTAAGCTGAATGTGCCTGCTCTCGTCAGATCACAGCAGCAATGCAGCTTAAGGCTTGGCAAGTACCAGCATGGGAGACTGGCTGGGAATCCCAAGTTCCGTTGACCTTTTTGAACCTGAAAATTGTTAGTTTCTCTGTCAAAGATGGTAAAAGAAGGTTCAAATTGAACAGCTGCTGTCAACGGCCATTCTAAGCTGAATGTGCCTGCTCTCGTCAGATCGCAGCAGCAATGCAGCTTAAGGCTTGGCAAGTACCAGCATGGGAGACTGGCTGGGAATCCCAAGTTCTGTTGACCTTTTTGAACCTGAAAATTGTGTTAGTTTCTCTATGAGATAGTAAAAGAAGGTTCAAATTGAACCGCTGCTGTCAACGGCCATTCTAAGCTGAATGTGCCTTCTCTCGTCAGATCGCAGCAGCAATGCAGCTTAAGGCTTGGCAAGTACCAGCATGGGAGACTGGCTGGGAATCCCAAGTTCCGTTTACCTTTCTGAACCTGAAAATTGTGTTAGTTTCTCTATAAGATAGTAAAAGAAGGTTCAAACTGAACAGCTGCTGTCAACGGCCATTCTAAGCTGAATGTGCCTGCTCTTGTCAGATCGCAGCAGCTTAAGGCTTGGCAAGTACCAGCATGGGAGACTGGCTGGGAATCCCAAGTTCCGTTGACCTTTTTGAACCTGAAAATTGTGTTAGTTTCTCTATGAGATAGTAAAAGAAGGTTCAAACTGAACAGCTGCTGTCAACGGCCATTCTAAGCTGAATGTGCCTGCTCTCGTCAGATCGCAGCAGCAATGCAGCTTAAGGCTTGGCAAGTACCAGCATGGGAGACTGGCTGGGAATCCCAAGTTCCGTTGACCTTTTTGAACCTGAAAATTGTGTTAGTTTCTCTATGAGATAGTAAAAGAAGGCTCAAATTGAACAGCTGCTGTCAACGGCCATTCTAAGCTGAATGTGCCTGCTCTCGTCAGTTCGCAGCAGCAATGCAGCTTAAGGCTTGGCAAGTACCAGCATGGGAGACTGGCTGGGAATCCCAAGTTCTGTTGACCTTTTTGAACCTGAAAATTGTTAGTTTCTCTGTCAAAGATGGTAAAAGAAGGTTCAAATTGAACAGCTGCTGTCAACGGCCATTCTAAGCTGAATGTGCCTGCTCTCGTCAGATCGCAGCAGCAATGCAGCTTAAGGCTTGGCAAGTACCAGCATGGGAGACTGGCTGGGAATCCCAAGTTCCGTTTACCTTTCTGAACCTGAAAATTGTGTTAGTTTCTCTATGAGATAGTAAAAGAAGGTTCAAACTGAACAGCTGCTGTCAACGGCCATTCTAAGCTGAATGTGCCTGCTCTTGTCAGATCGCAGCAGCTTAAGGCTTGGCAAGTACCAGCATGGGAGACTGGCTGGGAATCCCAAGTTCCGTTGACCTTTTTGAACCTGAAAATTGTGTTAGTTTCTCTATGAGATAGTAAAAGAAGGTTCAAACTGAACAGCTGCTGTCAACGGCCATTCTAAGCTGAATGTGCCTGCTCTCGTCAGATCGCAGCAGCAATGCAGCTTAAGGCTTGGCAAGTACCAGCATGGGAGACTGGCTGGGAATCCCAAGTTCCGTTGACCTTTTTGAACCTGAAAATTGTGTTAGTTTCTCTATGAGATAGTAAAAGAAGGTTCAAATTGAACAGCTGCTGTCAACGGCCATTCTAAGCTGAATGTGCCTGCTCTCATCAGATCGCAGCAGCAATGCAGCTTAAGGCTTGGCAAGTACCAGCATGGGAGACTGGCTGGGAATCCCAAGTTCCGTTGACCTTTTTGAACCTGAAAATTGTGTTAGTTTCTCTATGAGATAGTAAAAGAAGGTTCAAATTGAACAGCTGCTGTCAACGGCCATTCTAAGCTGAATGTGCCTGCTCTCGTCAGATCACAGCAGCAATGCAGCTTAAGGCTTGGCAAGTACCAGCATGGGAGACTGGCTGGGAATCCCAAGTTCCGTTGACCTTTTTGAACCTGAAAATTGTTAGTTTCTCTGTCAAAGATGGTAAAAGAAGGTTCAAATTGAACAGCTGCTGTCAACGGCCATTCTAAGCTGAATGTGCCTGCTCTCGTCAGATCGCAGCAGCAATGCAGCTTAAGGCTTGGCAAGTACCAGCATGGGAGACTGGCTGGGAATCCCAAGTTCTGTTGACCTTTTTGAACCTGAAAATTGTGTTAGTTTCTCTATGAGATAGTAAAAGAAGGTTCAAATTGAACCGCTGCTGTCAACGGCCATTCTAAGCTGAATGTGCCTTCTCTCGTCAGATCGCAGCAGCAATGCAGCTTAAGGCTTGGCAAGTACCAGCATGGGAGACTGGCTGGGAATCCCAAGTTCCGTTTACCTTTCTGAACCTGAAAATTGTGTTAGTTTCTCTATAAGATAGTAAAAGAAGGTTCAAACTGAACAGCTGCTGTCAACGGCCATTCTAAGCTGAATGTGCCTGCTCTTGTCAGATCGCAGCAGCTTAAGGCTTGGCAAGTACCAGCATGGGAGACTGGCTGGGAATCCCAAGTTCCGTTGACCTTTTTGAACCTGAAAATTGTGTTAGTTTCTCTATGAGATAGTAAAAGAAGGTTCAAACTGAACAGCTGCTGTCAACGGCCATTCTAAGCTGAATGTGCCTGCTCTCGTCAGATCGCAGCAGCAATGCAGCTTAAGGCTTGGCAAGTACCAGCATGGGAGACTGGCTGGGAATCCCAAGTTCCGTTGACCTTTTTGAACCTGAAAATTGTGTTAGTTTCTCTATGAGATAGTAAAAGAAGGTTCAAATTGAACAGCTGCTGTCAACGGCCATTCTAAGCTGAATGTGCCTGCTCTCATCAGATCGCAGCAGCAATGCAGCTTAAGGCTTGGCAAGTACCAGCATGGGAGACTGGCTGGGAATCCCAAGTTCCGTTGACCTTTTTGAACCTGAAAAGTGTGTTAGTTTCTCTATGAGATAGTAAAAGAAGGTTCAAATTGAACAGCTGCTGTCAACGGCCATTCTAAGCTGAATGTGCCTGCTCTCGTCAGATCGCAGCAGCAATGCAGCTTAAGGCTTGGCAAGTACCAGCATGGGAGACTGGCTGGGAATCCCAAGTTCCGTTAACCTTTTTGAACCTGAAAATTGTGTTAGTTTCTCTATGAGATAGTAAAAGAAGGTTCAAATTGAACAGCTGCTGTCAACGGCCATTCTAAGCTGAATGTGCAGGCTCTTGTCGGATCACAGCAGCGATGCGGCTTAAGGCTTGGCAAGTACCAGCATGGGAGACTGGCTGCGAATCCCAAGTTCCGTTGACCTTTTTGAACCTGAAAATTGTGTTAGTTTCTCTATAAGATAGTAAAAGAAGGTTCAAACTGAACAGCTGCTGTCAACGGCCATTCTAAGCTGAATGTGCCTGCTCTCTTCAGATCGCAGCATAAATGCAGCTTAAGGCTTGGCAAGTACCAGCATGGGAGACTGGCTGGGAATCCCAAGTTCCGTTGACCTTTTTGAACCTGAAAATTGTGTTAGTTTCTCTATGAGATAGTAAAAGAAGGTTCAAATTGAACAGCTGCTGTCAACGGCCATTCTAAGATGAATGTGCCTGCTCTTGTCAGATCGCAGCAGCAATGCAGCTTAAGGCTTGGCAAGTACCAGCATGGGAGACTGGCTGGGAATCCCAAGTTCCGTTGACCTTTTTGAACCTGAAAATTGTGTTAGTTTCTCTATGAGATAGTAAAAGAAGGTTCAAATTGAACAGCTGCTGTCAACGGCCATTCTAAGCTGAATGTGCCTGCTCTGGTCAGATCGCAGCAACAATGAAGCTTAAGGCTTGGCAAGTACCAGCATGGGAGACTGGCTGGGAATCCCAAGTTCTGTTGACCTTTTTGAACCTGAAAATTGTTAGTTTCTCTGTCAAAGATGGTAAAAGAAGGTTCAAATTGAAAAGCTGCTGTCAACGGCCATTCTAAGCTGAATGTGCCTGCTCTCGTCAGATCGCAGCAGCAATGCAGCTTAAGGCTTGGCAAGTACCAGCATGGGAGACTGGCTGGGAATCCCAAGTTCCGTTTACCTTTCTGAACCTGAAAATTGTGTTAGTTTCTCTATGAGATAGTAAAAGAAGGTTCAAACTGAACAGCTGCTGTCAACGGCCATTCTAAGCTGAATGTGCCTGCTCTTGTCAGATCGCAGCAGCTTAAGGCTTGGCAAGTACCAGCATGGGAGACTGGCTGGGAATCCCAAGTTCCGTTGACCTTTTTGAACCTGAAAATTGTGTTAGTTTCTCTATGAGATAGTAAAAGAAGGTTCAAACTGAACAGCTGCTGTCAACGGCCATTCTAAGCTGAATGTGCCTGCTCTCGTCAGATCGCAGCAGCAATGCAGCTTAAGGCTTGGCAAGTACCAGCATGGGAGACTGGCTGGGAATCCCAAGTTCCGTTGACCTTTTTGAACCTGAAAATTGTGTTAGTTTCTCTATGAGATAGTAAAAGAAGGTTCAAATTGAACAGCTGCTGTCAACGGCCATTCTAAGCTGAATGTGCCTGCTCTCATCAGATCGCAGCAGCAATGCAGCTTAAGGCTTGGCAAGTACCAGCATGGGAGACTGGCTGGGAATCCCAAGTTCCGTTGACCTTTTTGAACCTGAAAATTGTGTTAGTTTCTCTATGAGATAGTAAAAGAAGGTTCAAATTGAACAGCTGCTGTCAACGGCCATTCTAAGCTGAATGTGCCTGCTCTCGTCAGATCGCAGCAGCAATGCAGCTTATGGCTTGGCAAGTACCAGCATGGGAGACTGGCTGGGAATCCCAAGTTCCGTTGACCTTTTTGAACCTGAAAATTGTGTTAGTTTCTCTATGAGATAGTAAAAGAAGGTTCAAATTGAACAGCTGCTGTCAACGGCCATTCTAAGCTGAATGTGCCTGCTCTGGTCAGATCGCAGCAACAATGAAGCTTAAGGCTTGGCAAGTACCAGCATGGGAGACTGGCTGGGAATCCCAAGTTCTGTTGACCTTTTTGAACCTGAAAATTGTTAGTTTCTCTGTCAAAGATGGTAAAAGAAGGTTAAAATTGAAAAGCTGCTGTCAACGGCCATTCTAAGCTGAATGTGCCTGCTCTCGTCAGATCGCAGCAGCAATGCAGCTTAAGGCTTGGCAAGTACCAGCATGGGAGACTGGCTGGGAATCCCAAGTTCCGTTTACCTTTCTGAACCTGAAAATTGTGTTAGTTTCTCTATGAGATAGTAAAAGAAGGTTCAAACTGAACAGCTGCTGTCAACGGCCATTCTAAGCTGAATGTGCCTGCTCTCGTCAGATCGCAGCAGCAATGCAGCTTAAGGCTTGGCAAGTACCAGCATGGGAGACTGGCTGGGAATCCCAAGTTCCGTTGACCTTTTTGAACCTGAAAATTGTGTTAGTTTCTCTATGAGATAGTAAAAGAAGGTTCAAACTGAACAGCTGCTGTCAACGGCCATTCTAAGCTGAATGTGCCTGCTCTCGTCAGATCGCAGCAGCAATGCAGCTTAAGGCTTGGCAAGTACCAGCATGGGAGACTGGCTGGGAATCCCAAGTTCCGTTGACCTTTTTGAACCTGAAAATTGTGTTAGTTTCTCTATGAGATAGTAAAAGAAGGTTCAAATTGAACAGCTGCTGTCAACGGCCATTCTAAGCTGAATGTGCCTGCTCTCGTCAGATCGCAGCAGCAATGCAGCTTAAGGCTTGGCAAGTACCAGCATGGGAGACTGGCTGGGAATCCCAAGTTCCGTTGACCTTTTTGAACCTGAAAATTGTGTTAGTTTCTCTATGAGATAGTAAAAGAAGGTTCAAATTGAACAGCTGCTGTCAACGGCCATTCTAAGCTGAATGTGCCTGCTCTCATCAGATCGCAGCAGCAATGCAGCTTAAGGCTTGGCAAGTACCAGCATGGGAGACTGGCTGGGAATCCCAAGTTCCGTTGACCTTTTTGAACCTGAAAATTGTGTTAGTTTCTCTATGAGATAGTAAAAGAAGGTTCAAACTGAACAGCTGCTGTCAACGGCCATTCTAAGCTGAATGTGCCTGCTCTCGTCAGATCGCAGCAGCAATGCAGCTTAAGGCTTGGCAAGTACCAGCATGGGAGACTGGCTGGGAATCCCAAGTTCCGTTGACCTTTTTGAACCTGAAAATTGTGTTAGTTTCTCTATGAGATAGTAAAAGAAGGTTCAAATTGAACAGCTGCTGTCAACGGCCATTCTAAGCTGAATGTGCCTGCTCTCATCAGATCGCAGCAGCAATGCAGCTTAAGGCTTGGCAAGTACCAGCATGGGAGACTGGCTGGGAATCCCAAGTTCCGTTGACCTTTTTGAACCTGAAAAGTGTGTTAGTTTCTCTATGAGATAGTAAAAGAAGGTTCAAATTGAACAGCTGCTGTCAACGGCCATTCTAAGCTGAATGTGCCTGCTCTCGTCAGATCGCAGCAGCAATGCAGCTTAAGGCTTGGCAAGTACCAGCATGGGAGACTGGCTGGGAATCCCAAGTTCCGTTGACCTTTTTGAACCTGAAAATTGTTAGTTTCTCTGTCAAAGATGGTAAAAGAAGGTTCAAATTGAACAGCTGCTGTCAACGGCCATTCTAAGCTGAATGTGCCTGCTCTCGTCAGATCGCAGCAGCAATGCAGCTTAAGGCTTGGCAAGTACCAGCATGGGAGACTGGCTGGGAATCCCAAGTTCCGTTGACCTTTTTGAACCTGAAAATTGTGTTAGTTTCTCTATGAGATAGTAAAAGAAGGTTCAAACTGAACAGCTGCTGTCAACGGCCATTCTAAGCTGAATGTGCCTGCTCTCGTCAGATCGCAGCAGCAATGCAGCTTAAGGCTTGGCAAGTACCAGCATGGGAGACTGGCTGGGAATCCCAAGTTCCGTTGACCTTTTTGAACCTGAAAATTGTGTTAGTTTCTCTATGAGATAGTAAAAGAAGGTTCAAATTGAACAGCTGCTGTCAACGGCCATTCTAAGCTGAATGTACCTGCTCTCGTCAGATCGCAGCAGCAATGCAGCTTAAGGCTTGGCAAGTACCAGCATGGGAGACTGGCTGGGAATCCCAAGTTCCGTTGACCTTTTTGAACCTGAAAAGTGTGTTAGTTTCTCTATGAGATAGTAAAAGAAGGTTCAAATTGAACAGCTGATGTCAACGGCCATTCTAAGCTGAATGTGCCTGCTCTCGTCAGATCGCAGCAGCAATGCAGCTTAAGGCTTGGCAAGTACCAGCATGGGAGACTGGCTGGGAATCCCAAGTTCCGTTGACCTTTTTGAACCTGAAAATTGTGTTAGTTTCTCTATGAGATAGTAAAAGAAGGTTCAAATTGAACAGCTGCTGTCAACGGCCATTCTAAGCTGAATGTACCTGCTCTCGTCAGATCGCAGCAGCAATGCAGCTTAAGGCTTGGCAAGTACCAGCATGGGAGACTGGCTGGGAATCCCAAGTTCCGTTGACCTTTTTGAACCTGAAAAGTGTGTTAGTTTCTCTATGAGATAGTAAAAGAAGGTTCAAATTGAACAGCTGATGTCAACGGCCATTCTAAGCTGAATGTGCCTGCTCTCGTCAGATCGCAGCAGCAATGCAGCTTAAGGCTTGGCAAGTACCAGCATGGGAGACTGGCTGGGAATCCCAAGTTCCGTTGACCTTTTTGAACCTGAAAATTGTTAGTTTCTCTGTCAAAGATGGTAAAAGAAGGTTCAAATTGAACAGCAGCTGTCACCGGCCATTCTAAGCTGAATGTGCCTGCTCTCGTCAGATCGCAGCAGCAATGCAGCTTAAGGCTTGGCAAGTACCAGCATGGGAGACTGGCTGGGAATCCCAAGTTCCGTTGACCTTTTTGAACCTGAAAATTGTGTTAGTTTCTCTATGAGATAGTAAAAGAAGGTTCAAACTGAACAGCTGCTGTCAACGGCCATTCTAAGCTGAATGTGCCTGCTCTCGTCAGATCGCAGCAGCAATGCAGCTTAAGGCTTGGCAAGTACCAGCATGGGAGACTGGCTGGGAATCCCAAGTTCCGTTGACCTTTTTGAACCTGAAAATTGTGTTAGTTTCTCTATGAGATAGTAAAAGAAGGTTCAAATTGAACAGCTGCTGTCAACGGCCATTCTAAGCTGAATGTGCCTGCTCTCGTCAGATCGCAGCAACAATGAAGCTTAAGGCTTGGCAAGTACCAGCATGGGAGACTGGCTGGGAATCCCAAGTTCTGTTGACCTTTTTGAACCTGAAAATTGTTAGTTTCTCTGTCAAAGATGGTAAAAGAAGGTTCAAATTGAACAGCTGCTGTCAACGGCCATTCTAAGCTGAATGTGCCTGCTCTCGTCAGATCGCAGCAGCAATGCAGCTTAAGGCTTGGCAAGTACCAGCATGGGAGACTGGCTGGGAATCCCAAGTTCCATTTACCTTTCTGAACCTGAAAATTGTGTTAGTTTCTCTATGAGATAGTAAAAGAAGGTTCAAACTGAACAGCTGCTGTCAACGGCCATTCTAAGCTGAATGTGCCTGCTCTTGTCAGATCGCAGCAGCTTAAGGCTTGGCAAGTACCAGCATGGGAGACTGGCTGGGAATCCCAAGTTCCGTTGACCTTTTTGAACCTGAAAATTGTGTTAGTTTCTCTATGAGATAGTAAAAGAAGGTTCAAATTGAACAGCTGCTGTCAACGGCCATTCTAAGCTGAATGTGCCTGCTCTCATCAGATCGCAGCAGCAATGCAGCTTAAGGCTTGGCAAGTACCAGCATGGGAGACTGGCTGGGAATCCCAAGTTCCGTTGACCTTTTTGAACCTGAAAATTGTGTTAGTTTCTCTATGAGATAGTAAAAGAAGGTTCAAATTGAACAGCTGCTGTCAACGGCCATTCTAAGCTGAATGTGCCTGCTCTCGTCAGATCGCAGCAGCAATGCAGCTTAAGGCTTGGCAAGTACCAGCATGGGAGACTGGCTGGGAATCCCAAGTTCCGTTGACCTTTTTGAACCTGAAAATTGTGTTAGTTTCTCTATGAGATAGTAAAAGAAGGTTCAAACTGAACAGCTGCTGTCAACGGCCATTCTAAGCTGAATGTGCCTGTTCTCGTCAGATCGCAGCAGCAATGCAGCTTAAGGCTTGGCAAGTACCAGCATGGGAGACTGGCTGGGAATCCCAAGTTCCGTTGACCTTTTTGAACCTGAAAATTGTGTTAGTTTCTCTATGAGATAGTAAAAGAAGGTTCAAATTGAACAGCTGCTGTCAACGGCCATTCTAAGCTGAATGTGCCTGCTCTCGTCAGATCGCAGCAGCAATGCAGATTAAGGCTTGGCAAGTACCAGCATGGGAGACTGGCTGGGAATCCCAAGTTCTGTTGACCTTTTTGAACCTGAAAATTGTGTTAGTTTTTCTATGAGATAGTAAAAGAAGGTTCAAATTGAACAGCTGCTGTCAACGGCCATTCTAAGCTGAATGTGCCTGCTCTCGTCAGATCGCAGCAGCAATGCAGATTAAGGCTTGGCAAGTACCAGCATGGGAGACTGGCTGGGAATCCCAAGTTCTGTTGACCTTTTTGAACCTGAAAATTGTTAGTTTCTCTGTCAAAGATGGTAAAAGAAGGTTCAAATTGAACAGCTGCTGTCAACGGCCATTCTAAGCTGAATGTGCCTGCTCTCGTCAGATCGCAGCAGCAATGCAGCTTAAGGCTTGGCAAGTACCAGCATGGGAGACTGGCTGGGAATCCCAAGTTCCGTTGACCTTTTTGAACCTGAAAATTGTGTTAGTTTCTCTATGAGATAGTAAAAGAAGGTTCAAACTGAACAGCTGCTGTCAACGGCCATTCTAAGCTGAATGTGCCTGCACTCGTCAGATCGCAGCAGCAATGCAGCTTAAGGCTTGGCAAGTAACAGCATGGGAGACTGGCTGGGAATCCCAAGTTCCGTTGACCTTTTTGAACCTGAAAATTGTGTTAGTTTCTCTATGAGATAGTAAAAGAAGGTTCAAATTGAACAGCTGCCGTCAACGGCCATTCTAAGCTGAATGTGCGTGCTCTCGTCAGATCGCAGCAGCAATGCAGCTTAAGGCTTGGCAAGTACCAGCATGGGAGACTGGCTGGGAATCCCAAGTTCCGTTAACCTTTTTGAACCTGAAAATTGTGTTAGTTTCTCTATGAGATAGTAAAAGAAGGTTCAAATTGAACAGCTGCTGTCAACGGCCATTCTAAGCTGAATGTGCGTGCTCTTGTCGGATCACAGCAGCGATGCGGCTTAAGGCTTGTCAAGTACCAGCATGGGAGACTGGCTGCGAATCCCAAGTTCCGTTGACCTTTTTGAACCTGAAAATTGTGTTAGTTTCTCTATAAGATAGTAAAAGAAGGTTCAAACTGAACAGCTGCTGTCAACGACCATTCTAAGCTGAATGTGCCTGCTCTTGTCAGATCGCAGCATCAATGCAGCTTAAGGCTTGGCAAGTACCAGCATGGGAGACTGGCTGGGAATCCCAAGTTCCGTTGACCTTTTTGAACCTGAAAATTGTGTTAGTTTCTCTATGAGATAGTAAAAGAAGGTTCAAATTGAACAGCTGCTGTCAACGGCCATTCTAAGATGAATGTGCCTGCTCTCGTCAGATCGCAGCAGCAATGCAGCTTAAGGCTTGGCAAGTACCAGCATGGGAGACTGGCTGGGAATCCCAAGTTCCGTTGACCTTTTTGAACCTGAAAATTGTGTTAGTTTCTCTATGAGATAGTAAAAGAAAGTAGAAATTAGGCAGCTGCTGTCAACGGCCATTCTAAGCTGAATGTGCCTGCTCTCGTCAGATCGCAGCAGCAATGCAGCTTAAGGCTTGGCAAGTACCAGCATGGGAGACTGGCTGGGAATCCCAAGTTCCGTTGACCTTTTTGAACCTGAAAATTGTGTTCGTTTCTCTATGAGATAGTAAAAGAAGGTTCAAATTGAACAGCGGCTGTCAACGGCAATTCTAAGCTGAATGTGCCTGCTCTCGTCAGATCGCAGCAGCAATGCAGCTTAAGGCTTGGCAAGTACCAGCATGGGAGACTGGCTGGGAATCCCAAGTTCCGTTGACCTTTTTGAACCTGAAAATTGTGTTAGTTTCTCTATGAGATAGTAAAAGAAGGTTCAAACTGAACAGCTGCTGTCAACGGCCATTCTAAGCTGAATGTGCCTGCTCTCGTCAGATCGCAGCAGCAATGCAGCTTAAGGCTTGGCAATTACCAGCATGGGAGACTGGCTGGGAATCCCAAGTTCCGTTGACCTTTTTGAACCTGAAAATTGTGTTAGTTTCTCTATGAGATAGTAAAAGAAGGTTCAAATTGAACAGCTGCTGTCAACGGCCATTCTAAGCTCAATGTGCCTGCTCTTGTCAGATCGCAGCAGCAATGCAGCTTAAGGCTTGGCAAGTACCAGCATAGGAGACTGGCTGGGAATCCCAAGTTCCGTTGACCTTTTTGAACCTGAAAATTGTTAGTTTCTCTGTCAAAGATGGTAAAAGAAGGTTCAAATTGAACAGCTGCTGTCAACGGCCATTCTAAGCTGAATGTGCCTGCTCTCGTCAGATCGCAGCAGCAATGCAGCTTAAGGCTTGGCAAGTACCAGCATGGGAGACTGGCTGGGAATCCCAAGTTCCGTTGACCATTTTGAACCTGAAAATTGTGTTAGTTTCTCTATGAGATAGTAAAAGAAGGTTCAAACTGAACAGCTGCTGTCAACGGCCATTCTAAGCTGAATGTGCCTGCTCTCGTCAGATCGCAGCAGCAATGCAGCTTAAGGCTTGGCAAGTACCAGCATGGGAGACTGGCTGGGAATCCCAAGTTCCGTTGACCTTTTTGAACCTGAAAATTGTGTTAGTTTCTCTATGAGATAGTAAAAGAAGGTTCAAACTGAACAGCTGCTGTCAACGGCCATTCTAAGCTGAATGTGCCTGCTCTCGTCAGATCGCAGCAGCAATGCAGCTTAAGGCTTGGCAAGTACCAGCATGGGAGACTGGCTGGGAATCCCAAGTTCCGTTGACCATTTTGAACCTGAAAATTGTGTTAGTTTCTCTATGAGATAGTAAAAGAAGGTTCAAACTGAACAGCTGCTGTCAACGGCCATTCTAAGCTGAATGTGCCTGCTCTCGTCAGATCGCAGCATCAATGCAGCTTAAGGCTTGGCAAGTACCAGCATGGGAGACTGGCTGGGAATCCCAAGTTCCGTTGACCTTTTTGAACCTGAAAATTGTGTTAGTTTCTCTATGAGATAGTAAAAGAAGGTTCAAATTGAACAGCTGCTGTCAACAGCCATTCTAACCTGAATGTGCCTGCTCTCGTCAGATCGCAGCAGCAATGCAGCTTAAGGCTTGGCAAGTACCAGCATGGGAGACTGGCTGGGAATCCCAAGTTCTGTTGACCTTTTTGAACCTGAAAATTGTGTTAGTTTCTCTATGAGATAGTAAAAGAAGGTTCAAATTGAACAGCTGCTGTCAACGGCCATTCTAAGCTGAATGTGCCTGCTCTCGTCAGATCGCAGCAGCTTAAGGCTTGGCAAGTACCAGCATGGGAGACTGGCTGGGAATCCCAAGTTCCGTTGACCTTTTTGAACCTGAAAATTGTGTTAGTTTCTCTATGAGATAGTAAAAGAAGGTTCAAATTGAACAGCTGCTGTCAACGGCCATTCTAAGCTGAATGTGCCTGCTCTCGTCAGATCGCAGCAGCAATGCAGCTTAAGGCTTGGCAAGTACCAGCATGGGAGACTGGCTGGGAATCCCAAGTTCCGTTGACCTTTTTGAACCTGAAAATTGTTAGTTTCTCTGTCAAAGATGGTAAAAGAAGGTTCAAATTGAACAGCTGCTGTCAACGGCCATTCTAAGCTGAATGTGCCTGCTCTCGTCAGATCGCAGCAGCAATGCAGCTTAAGGCTTGGCAAGTACCAGCATGGGAGACTGGCTGGGAATCCCAAGTTCCGTTGACCTTTTTGAACCTGAAAATTGTGTTAGTTTCTCTATGAGATAGTAAAAGAAGGTTCAAACTGAACAGCTGCTGTCAACGGCCATTCTAAGCTGAATGTGCCTGCTCTCGTCAGATCGCAGCAGCAATGCAGCTTAAGGCTTGGCAAGTACCAGCATGGGAGACTGGCTGGGAATCCCAAGTTCCGTTGACCTTTTTGAACCTGAAAATTGTGTTAGTTTCTCTATGAGATAGTAAAAGAAGGTTCAAATTGAACAGCTGCTGTCAACGGCCATTCTAAGCTGAATGTGCCTGCTCTCGTCAGATCGCAGCAACAATGAAGCTTAAGGTTTGGCAAGTACCAGCATGGGAGACTGGCTGGGAATCCCAAGTTCCGTTGACCTTTTTGAACCTGAAAATTGTGTTAGTTTCTCTATGAGATAGTAAAAGAAGGTTCAAATTGAACAGCTGCTGTCAACGGCCATTCTAAGCTGAATGTGCCTGTTCTCGTCAGATCGCAGCAACAATGAAGCTTAAGGCTTGGCAAGTACCAGCATGGGAGACTGGCTGGGAATCCCAAGTTCTGTTGACCTTTTTGAACCTGAAAATTGTTAGTTTCTCTGTCAAAGATGGTAAAAGAAGGTTCAAATTGAACAGCTGCTGTCAACGGCCATTCTAAGCTGAATGTGCCTGCTCTCGTCAGATCGCAGCAGCAATGCAGCTTAAGGCTTGGCAAGTACCAGCATGGAAGACTGGCTGGGAATCCCAAGTTCCGTTTACCTTTCTGAACCTGAAAATTGTGTTAGTTTCTCTATGAGATAGTAAAAGAAGGTTCAAACTGAACAGCTGCTGTCAATGGCCATTCTAAGCTGAATGTGCCTGCTCTTGTCAGATCGCAGCAGCTTAAGGCTTGGCAAGTACCAGCATGGGAGACTGGCTGGGAATCCCAAGTTCTGTTGACCTTTTTCTTTTTTTTTTTTTTTTTTTTTCATTTTAACTTTTTTATTGAGAAAAGACAGAATTACAAGTTATGCAGTAACAAGAGCTCGACGCACGCAGGCATCTACTCTGCTGAATGACTAATTACAATAGAAACTTATCATTCTTTTGTAAGAAAAATGCAGAATAGTCACAAATTTAGGCTAATACTAATAAGCCTATTTCTCAAGACTACTTCAATAACTTACTTGGGGTAACATTAAGGTGAAGGATAAGGAAAGGGTAGGGAAAGAAAAACATCACTTAACAGGTACTGGATTGACTACAGTTATTACACATTTTATAGCTTATATATTCTTTGGTTCTGAGTGGATGGCATTATAGATATCGTTATCAGGAAATACATTGTCTGCTAATATCTCAATGGTTCTTGGTACTATTACACTTTATTACTGGTTTGACCATTAGGTTCTTGCATAGCTGTTTATTAGGAAACGGTTTGCATGTGCTTTCCTCTGTATGCAAACCAGGGGGACCACCATTTGATAAAGGTATCATGTTTCCTATCTGACCAACTCGTAAGTTCTTCTAGTCTGCACATTTGATCTACTTTATTGATCCATTCAGGAATTGTTGGGGCTGTTTTGCTCAACCAATGTATGGGGATAAGTAGTTTTGCTGATTGTATCAGTGTCGTAGAAAGACTCTTCTTTGCAGGAGTCCATGTTTTGCTGGGTAGCCAAAGTAGAACACTAGCTGGGGAGAGAAGCAAAGCCTGTGACGTGATCTGATTTGTAATTTTAGCCACATCCTTCCAAAATTTCTGAATTTCTGGACATGACCAAAAAATGTGCAAGTGTGTACCATTTGGTGCGTCACATCTCCAACATTTGTCATGTGGGGTTAGGCCCATTTGGTTGAGTACTTTAGGAGTTCTGTACCATCTGGTCATTAATTTGTAAGAATTTTCCTGGACTTTCACACATCTAGAGAATCCATGCGAGTTTTTATGTATTCTAGATATCTCAACCTCACTAAAGTTAAGACCTAAATCTTTTTCCCACTTGCCTATATAGTCCGGCTTGCTTCTTCCCAGCGAATCTTCCACTAGCTTATTATAAATTTTTGAGATAATGCCTTTTGGCCTGTTTGCCTTCATCATTATTTCCTCAAACCAGGTGGGGTCACTCGCCTTTTGGATAGTTGATGTCAGCTGTTTTGTGAGAGTATGAACTTCAATTTTATGTAAAAAGTGTATGCTAGGGAGCAGGGTATCTAAATATGTGCTTAGTGATTCTGGGTGGTCTAGCCTTTTGGTTATTTCTGCCGTTGGAATCGATTCCAATTTGCTCCATATGCCTGAAATGTGTTTACCTGTTGGCTTAATGTAGTAGGGGAGGAGCCTCGCAGGCATCGTAGGGGATGGGGATGAAAATAAGGAATTATAATGTCTCGCCACCTCCAGAGTTCCTCTGGTTATTGAATTTTCGGGTAGTCCCTTTTGCGACTGTGTCAATCCCCAAGCCCAGGCTAGGTGCTCATCTGATATATTTGCCAGCTCTAAATCAATGCTTAATTGTCTACCTACTGGAGAGTTCATGTATATCCACCTTTTTAGGTGTGTTGCTTTATAGTATAGTATTGGGTCTGGGAGTCCCATCCCTCTTTTCTTTTTGTGTTGGGTAAGACGCAAGTAGTTTATTCTTGACCTCTTTCCTTGCCATAAGAACCTGCGGAAGGAGGCCTGGACTTGCTGGAAGAAACTTTTAGGGACTTTCAAAGGAAGCATTTGTAGTAAGTATAGAAGCTTAGGCATTATGTAAGTTTTTAATATATTTTTCCTTCCCATCCAGGAGACAAAGGGGATTTTAAGTGAATTCAGGAACTGATCTATTGATCTCAGTAGCATCTTATAATTTGCATTGAATAAATTTGCTGGGTCGCTAGTTATCTGTATCCCTAGGTATTTTATCTGGTGTGGTTGCCAGGCGAATGGATATTTGTTTTGCAGCTCTCTGACTATAGAATTACTAGCAGAGACATTTAGAGCCTCTGATTTGGCGAAATTTATTTTAAAGTTTGAAAGAGAGCCAAACTCATCTATGATTGTCATTACAGTTGGGAAAGCCACTTTTGGGTTTGTGATTAATATCAGGAGATCATCTGCAAATGCGGCATTGAGATGCTCTACCCCATTAACCTCTAAGCCTTTTATTTCTGTGCTCTCTCTCAACCCTTGAAGAAACGTCTCCATGATGAGGACGAATAAGGATGGTGAAAGGGGGCAACCCTGTCTCGTGCCGTTTTTAATTAAAAAGGGCTGAGAGAGGTGATTATTTACTTTTACTCTTGCACTCGGGCGTGAGTATAGGGTCATTATTGAGTCTATTAGTGTACGAGGAAAACCAAATTTCTCTAATGCGCAAGTCATAAAATCCCAATTTATTCTGTCAAAAGCCTTCTCGGCATCCGTGCCGAGAAGGACTAGTGGGATGTGATGTTTCTTCGCATGAATAATGGCATGTATTATCCTTGTTGAGTTTTGGTTTCCTTCCCTACCAGGGACGAATCCCGTCTGCTCGTGATTCAACAGTAGAGGTAGGACCTTGTTAAGGCGCCTGGCTAAAATTTTTGCCCAGATTTTTGCATCCACATTTATGAGGGATATTGGACGATAGCTGCTACACAGCTCCGGGTTTTTCCCTTCTTTGGGTATTACTGTGATAGTTGCTTCAAGGGACTGTGGAGGGAGGGTATGTCCATTTTTTAATGCTTCACACCATGTTGTTAAGTGTGGCAAGAGTATAGGGGCTAATTTTCGGTAGTAACCTATCGGTAAGCCATCTGGACCTGGCGCTTTATGTAAGGGGAAAGTTTTAAGGGTCTCCTCAACTTCTCTTTGTGTGATTGGCTTAGATAACTCCTCTATGTCCGATTGGCCTAGAGAAGGTAATTTTAATTTTTCAAGGAATGCCTTAATAGCTTTAATAGTTTGCGGTTCTCCCGTGGGGTAGTGTGGTGTCAGGTTGTATAGTTGCTCATAGTACTTTCTGAACTCCTCCGCTATTTCGTGTGTTTTTTCCGTTTTTTGTGATGTTGATTGCGCAATACTCTGCTATAACTGAGGATTCTTTATGCTTTTTTATTAAAAGTGACATTAATTTGCTTCCCTTGTCCCCATGTGAGTAGTGTTGGAATTTTGCATAGAGGTAATTTTTAGCAGCTTTAGCATTTAGGAGATCTTTTAATTTTTCCCTCTCTTTGCCCAGCTCCTGAGATGTGGCTATTAATTTGGATTTTTTGAAAGCTGATTCTAATTTGTATATATTTCCTAATATTTCATCTAGAGCTTTCATTTGTTTTTTTTTTAAATAGGCTCCTAATGACATGAACTCCCCACTTATAAATATCTTATGAGCTTGCCAATTTATTGGGATGGAAGTGTCAGATAAAAGATTTCTGGAAAAGTATGAGGTTAGTTTATTGTTTATTATTTTGATTTTTTCCTCTGAGTCAATGAGGGACTCATTTAATCTCCATGTACCTGAAGGGGGTGGTATAGCTTGGAAGCAGATGGATACCGAAACAGGTGCATGATCAGATACTGTTATGGAATCTATATCTGCTTTTTTAACTGCATCTAGTAAGTTCTTAGAAACAAATATATAATCCAGACGCTGGAAGGAGTGGTGTACTGGTGAGTAGAAAGAGTAGTCCTTTGTTTGGGGGTGTAACGCCCTCCATGAATCTATTAATGTATGTTCATTTAATGCTTTTGCAAGACTTGCTAGTGCCCTTTGGGAGTTGACAGATTTTGCTGTAGATGAGTCCACTAATGGATTGAGTGTTATGTTTATGTCTCCTCCTACTATCCACATTCCCTCGGCAAACGAGCTAAGTAGTTCCAATGTCTCCTTAACCCATTTTATCTGGTTTTTATTTGGCGCATAGAGGTTGGCTAGGGTGATTTTTGACTCCCCAATTTTTCCGTGTATGAATAAAAATCTACCTTCCGGGTCTTGGTAAGAGGAAATGTGCTTAAAAGGCACTTTTTTACTTATGGCTATTGTGACTCCTCTATTGGCTTGTGTAAAGCAACTGTGATACCATTGATTATAATGATTTGTGGATAACGTAGGGGCTTTCCCTACCTTAAAGTGTGTTTCTTGCATGAAACAAATGTCAATATTCATTTTCCTGATCAATGTGATGATTTGTGATCTTTTTTGCGGTATGTTTAGACCTTTTACGTTAAATGTAGAGATTTTATACATTGCCATTACTCATATACAATCGGTTACTTTAATTGCTAATTTCGTGTAGCGGTTATTAGTCAGACCGATGTGACCTGTTAAGGAAGAAGGGTTAATAACATAACAAGTTGAACTTGTATAATAAAACCTTGAACTATTCAAATGATAGTAACTTACTGACTTTCTCATGACAGCTTTTTGATATAGTGAATGCAGATTCTTTACCGGTCTGCATATATGCATGGTGGAATAGCAAATTAGTGTACCATTCATCCCTATCTGAAAACCCAGATTAAGGGAGAATGTATTGGGGGGAAGTGATGACACTTGACCTGATCGGAGTGAAGTTCACGTGATCTAGCTAAGTGGTTAGGGAAAGCTGTTGGGAAATTACAACTTTAGTAGCGTCAATGGGCTCTCAGACCTAGATCAATACTGACCATTAACTCTTCACATTATAACTATTCTCCATTGAGTGATTGGATAATGTTAATGAGGCATATGATCCAATGACTCAATTGTTTAAACAATTCTTAAAACAGGAGACATATTGTATTATACTTATCGTCCTTTGGTATTACAGGTAAACTCTTCTGGAAAGCCTCCAGGGTGGCCTCATTTAGCAGGCTAATAAAGCTTTAAGTCACTTCCTCACTCTTGGAGATTTTGTGGGGATAACTTCTGACCAGGGTTGATTTTGCGGAAGACTAGGTAAGTCTAGTAGATGCTCTGGGACCGCTTGCCAGGACTGGATTTCTAGTGGATTGATGTCGAGAATGTCCCACGCTTGCAGAAGATCTTCGGGTGTTCTGATTGTGCTCCTTTTTCCTCTGAATTGGAACGTGAGGCCGAATGGATATAGCCAACGGAACAAAATTTTTTTGCCCCTGAGATAGTCCGTTAGAGGTTTAAGATGTCTTCTTTTATTAAGGGTTGAGGTGGACAGGTCTTGAAATAGACTAATCTTGTCCTTTTTAAACACGTATTCTCCCTTTTCACGCGCTGCTCTTAAAATGGCGGCTGTATCCACATAGCTCAGCAAGCCACATATCACATCACGTGGCGGGTCATCTTGCTTAGGGATTGGTCTTAGGGCTCTGTGGATGCGCTCTATGCATATTTGACTCGCCCTTTCAGGGGTTAATAGATCAGAGAACATATCTACTGCATATTTCTGTAAGTCCTCATAAGTTATTGTTTCAGGTATCCCTTTTATTCTGACGTTTTTTCGCCTGCTGCGATTCTCTTGGTCTTCCAGCATGGTAAACGCAGAGTTAATAGCTCTCAGCTGCGCCTTATAACCTTCTTCCAGGGCCGCACTGTGGTTAATAATGGCGTCCTGTGTTTCCTCCAGCGCCTCAACCCTCCTCCCAATCTGCTTGATTTCCGACTTTAGCTCTGAGAGCTCTTTGGCTACTGGGGTGAGTGCCTGAAATAAGGTTTTCTTTAGAAAGGATCTAGAGAGAGGTACCTCTGTGGATGCTGCTGCTTCTGAGGTATCAGCCAGGCTTTCTAAATCAGACTCGTCTGGTGCTTCCGAGTCATGCGGCTCTTCCGGCGCCATCTTGCGTCCCGGGGCCGGGGGTGTCGCGAGCTTCTTTTTCAGAAATTTGTCGAGATCTCCTTGATGTTTTCTCGATCTTGGAGTCTCTGTTCTCTCCACCACTCTCTCCCTCGCTTTACCCATCTCCGGTGCTGTTTTACTGCTGCTATCTTGTAGATCACGGATCTCCACAGCGGGAGCTCACACAAGTGCGGCCGTTTCGCTCAGCGGTCAGGCTCCGCCCCCCTCCGTTGACCTTTTTGAACCTGAAAATTGTGTTAGTTTCTCTATGAGATAGTAAAAGAAGGTTCAAATTGAACAGCTGCTGTCAACGGCCATTCTAAGCTGAATGTGCCTGCTCTTGTCAGATCGCAGCAGCAATGCAGCTTAAGGCTTGGCAAGTACCAGCATGGGAGACTGGCTGGGAATCCCAAGTTCCGTTGACCTTTTTGAACCTGAAAATTGTGTTAGTTTCTCTATGAGATAGTAAAAGAAGGTTCAAATTGAACAGCTGCTGTCAACGGCCATTCTAAGCTGAATGTGCCTGCTCTCGTCAGATCGCAGCAGCAATGCAGCTTAAGGCTTGGCAAGTACCAGCATGGGAGACTGGCTGGGAATCCCAAGTTCTGTTGACCTTTTTGAACCTGAAAATTGTGTTAGTTTTTCTATGAGATAGTAAAAGAAGGTTCAAATTGAACAGCTGCTGTCAACGGCCATTCTAAGCTGAATGTGCCTGCTCTCGTCAGATCGCAGCAGCAATGCAGATTAAGGCTTGGCAAGTACCAGCATGGGAGACTGGCTGGGAATCCCAAGTTCTGTTGACCTTTTTGAACCTGAAAATTGTTAGTTTCTCTGTCAAAGATGGTAAAAGAAGGTTCAAATTGAACAGCTGCTGTCAACGGCCATTCTAAGCTGAATGTGCCTGCTCTCGTCAGATCGCAGCAGCAATGCAGCTTAAGGCTTGGCAAGTACCAGCATGGGAGACTGGCTGGGAATCCCAAGTTCCGTTGACCTTTTTGAACCTGAAAATTGTGTTAGTTTCTCTATGAGATAGTAAAAGAAGGTTCAAATTGAACAGCTGCTGTCAACGGCCATTCTAAGCTGAATGTGCCTGCTCTCATCAGATCGCAGCAGCAATGCAGCTTAAGGCTTGGCAAGTACCAGCATGGGAGACTGGCTGGGAATCCCAAGTTCCGTTGACCTTTTTGAACCTGAAAATTGTGTTAGTTTCTCTATGAGATAGTAAAAGAAGGTTCAAATTGAACAGCTGCTGTCAACGGCCATTCTAAGCTGAATGTGCCTGCTCTCGTCAGATCGCAGCAGCAATGCAGCTTAAGGCTTGGCAAGTACCAGCATGGGAGACTGGCTGGGAATCCCAAGTTCTGTTGACCTTTTTGAACCTGAAAATTGTGTTAGTTTTTCTATGAGATAGTAAAAGAAGGTTCAAATTGAACAGCTGCTGTCAACGGCCATTCTAAGCTGAATGTGCCTGCTCTCGTCAGATCGCAGCAGCAATGAAGCTTAAGGCTTGGCAAGTACCAGCATGGGAGACTGGCTGGGAATCCCAAGTTCTGTTGACCTTTTTGAACCTGAAAATTGTTAGTTTCTCTGTCAAAGATGGTAAAAGAAGGTTCAAATTGAACAGCTGCTGTCAACGGCCATTCTAAGCTGAATGTGCCTGCTCTCGTCAGATCGCAGCAGCAATGCAGCTTAAGGCTTGGCAAGTACCAGCATGGGAGACTGGCTGGGAATCCCAAGTTCCGTTAACCTTTTTGAACCTGAAAATTGTGTTAGTTTCTCTATGAGATAGTAAAAGAAGGTTCAAATTGAACAGCTGCTGTCAACGGCCATTCTAAGCTGAATGTGCGTGCTCTTGTCGGATCACAGCAGCGATGCGGCTTAAGGCTTGGCAAGTACCAGCATGGGAGACTGGCTGCGAATCCCAAGTTCCGTTGACCTTTTTGAACCTGAAAATTGTGTTAGTTTCTCTATGAGATAGTAAAAGAAGGTTCAAATTGAACAGCTGCTGTCATCGGCCATTCTAAGCTGAATGTGCGTGCTCTTGTCAGATCGCAGCAGCGATGCAGCTAAAGGCTTGGCAAGTACCAGCATGGGAGACTGGCTGGGAATCCCAAGTTCTGGTGACCTTTTTGAACCTGAAAATTGTGTTAGTTTCTCTATAAGATAGTAGAAGAAGGTTCAAATTGAACAACTGCTGTCAACGGCCATTCTAAGCTGAATGTGCCTGCTCTCGTCAGATCGCAGCAGCAATGCAGCTTAAGGCTTGGCAAGTACCAGCATGGGAGACTGGCTGGGAATCCCAAGTTCCGTTGACCTTTTTGAACCTGAAAATTGTGTTAGTTTCTCTATGAGATAGTAAAAGAAGGTTCAAACTGAACAGCTGCTGTCAACGGCCATTCTAAGCTGAATATGCCTGCTCTCGTCAGATCGCAGCAGCAATGCAGCTTAAGGCTTGGCAAGTGCCAGCATGGGAGACTGGCTGGGAATCCCAAGTTCCGTTGACCTTTTTGAACCTGAAAATTGTGTTAGTTTCTCTATGAGATAGTAAAAGAAGGTTCAAACTGAACAGCTGCTGTCAACGGCCATTCTAAGCTGAATGTGCCTGCTCTCGTCAGATCGCAGCATCAATGCAGCTTAAGGCTTGGCAAGTACCAGCATGGGAGACTGGCTGGGAATCCCAAGTTCCGTTGACCTTTTTGAACCTGAAAATTGTGTTAGTTTCTCTATGAGATAGTAAAAGAAGGTTCAAATTGAACAGCTGCTGTCAACAGCCATTCTAAGCTGAATGTGCCTGCTCTCGTCAGATTGCAGCAGCAATGCAGCTTAAGGCTTGGCAAGTACCAGCATGGGAGACTGGCTGGGAATCCCAAGTTCCGTTGACCTTTTTGAACCTGAAAATTGTGTTAGTTTCTCTATGAGATAGTAAAAGAAGGTTCAAACTGAACAGCTGCTGTCAACGGCCATTCTAAGCTGAATGTGCCTGTTCTCGTCAGATCGCAGCAGCAATGCAGCTTAAGGCTTGGCAAGTACCAGCATGGGAGACTGGCTGGGAATCCCAAGTTCCGTTGACCTTTTTGAACCTGAAAATTGTGTTAGTTTCTCTATGAGATAGTAAAAGAAGGTTCAAATTGAACAGCTGCTGTCAACGGCCATTCTAAGCTGAATGTGCCTGCTCTCGTCAGATCGCAGCAGCAATGCAGATTAAGGCTTGGCAAGTACCAGCATGGGAGACTGGCTGGGAATCCCAAGTTCCGTTGACCTTTTTGAACCTGAAAATTGTGTTAGTTTCTCTATGAGATAGTAAAAGAAGGTTCAAACTGAACAGCTGCTGTCAACGGCCATTCTAAGCTGAATGTGCCTGTTCTCGTCAGATCGCAGCAGCAATGCAGCTTAAGGCTTGGCAAGTACCAGCATGGGAGACTGGCTGGGAATCCCAAGTTCCGTTGACCTTTTTGAACCTGAAAATTGTGTTAGTTTCTCTATGAGATAGTAAAAGAAGGTTCAAACTGAACAGCTGCTGTCAACGGCCATTCTAAGCTGAATGTGCCTGCTCTCGTCAGATCGCAGCATCAATGCAGCTTAAGGCTTGGCAAGTACCAGCATGGGAGACTGGCTGGGAATCCCAAGTTCCGTTGACCTTTTTGAACCTGAAAATTGTGTTAGTTTCTCTATGAGATAGTAAAAGAAGGTTCAAATTGAACAGCTGCTGTCAACAGCCATTCTAAGCTGAATGTGCCTGCTCTCGTCAGATCGCAGCAGCAATGCAGCTTAAGGCTTGGCAAGTACCAGCATGGGAGACTGGCTGGGAATCCCAAGTTCCGTTGACCTTTTTGAACCTGAAAATTGTGTTAGTTTCTCTATGAGATAGTAAAAGAAGGTTCAAACTGAACAGCTGCTGTCAACGGCCATTCTAAGCTGAATGTGCCTGTTCTCGTCAGATCGCAGCAGCAATGCAGCTTAAGGCTTGGCAAGTACCAGCATGGGAGACTGGCTGGGAATCCCAAGTTCCGTTGACCTTTTTGAACCTGAAAATTGTGTTAGTTTCTCTATGAGATAGTAAAAGAAGGTTCAAATTGAACAGCTGCTGTCAACGGCCATTCTAAGCTCAATGTGCCTGCTCTCGTCAGATCGCAGCAGCAATGCAGCTTAAGGCTTGGCAAGTACCAGCATGGGAGACTGGCTGGGAATCCCAAGTTCCGTTGACCTTTTTGAACCTGAAAATTGTTAGTTTCTCTGTCAAAGATGGTAAAAGAAGGTTCAAATTGAACAGCTGCTGTCAACGGCCATTCTAAGCTGAATGTGCCTGCTCTCGTCAGATCGCAGCAGCAATGCAGCTTAAGGCTTGGCAAGTACCAGCATGGGAGACTGGCTGGGAATCCCAAGTTCCGTTGACCTTTTTGAACCTGAAAATTGTGTTAGTTTCTCTATGAGATAGTAAAAGAAGGTTCAAACTGAACAGCTGCTGTCAACGGTCATTCTAAGCTGAATGTGCCTGCTCTCGTCAGATCGCAGCAGCAATGCAGCTTAAGGCTTGGCAAGTACCAGCATGGGAGACTGGCTGGGAATCCCAAGTTCCGTTGACCTTTTTGAACCTGAAAATTGTGTTAGTTTCTCTATGAGATAGTAAAAGAAGGTTCAAACTGAACAGCTGCTGTCAACGGCCATTCTAAGCTGAATGTGCCTGCTCTCGTCAGATCGCAGCAACAATGAAGCTTAAGGCTTGGCAAGTACCAGCATGGGAGACTGGCTGGGAATCCCAAGTTCCGTTGACCTTTTTGAACCTGAAAATTGTGTTAGTTTCTCTATGAGATAGTAAAAGAAGGTTCAAACTGAACAGCTGCTGTCAACGGCCATTCTAAGCTGAATGTGCCTGCTCTCGTCAGATCGCAGCAGCAATGCAGCTTAAGGCTTGTCAAGTACCAGCATGGGAGACTGGCTGGGAATCCCAAGTTCCGTTTACCTTTCTGAACCTGAAAATTGTGTTAGTTTCTCTATGAGATAGTAAAAGAAGGTTCAAACTGAACAGCTGCTGTTAACGGCCATTCTAAGCTGAATGTGCCTGCTCTTGTCAGATCGCAGCAGCTTAAGGCTTGGCAAGTACCAGCATGGGAGACTGGCTGGGAATCCCAAGTTCCGTTGACCTTTTTGAACCTGAAAATTGTGTTAGTTTCTCTATGAGATAGTAAAAGAAGGTTCAAACTGAACAGCTGCTGTCAACGGCCATTCTAAGCTGAATGTGCCTGCTCTCGTCAGATCGCAGCAGCAATGCAGCTTAAGGCTTGGCAAGTACCAGCATGGGAGACTGGCTGGGAATCCCAAGTTCCGTTGACCTTTTTGAACCTGAAAATTGTGTTAGTTTCTCTATGAGATAGTAAAAGAAGGTTCAAATTGAACAGCTGCTGTCAACGGCCATTCTAAGCTGAATGTGCCTGCTCTCATCAGATCGCAGCAGCAATGCAGCTTAAGGCTTGGCAAGTACCAGCATGGGAGACTGGCTGGGAATCCCAAGTTCCGTTGACCTTTTTGAACCTGAAAAGTGTGTTAGTTTCTCTATGAGATAGTAAAAGAAGGTTCAAATTGAACAGCTGCTGTCAACGGCCATTCTAAGCTGAATGTGCCTGCTCTCGTCAGATCGCAGCAGCAATGCAGCTTAAGGCTTGGCAAGTACCAGCATGGGAGACTGGCTGGGAATCCCAAGTTCCGTTGACCTTTTTGAACCTGAAAATTGTTAGTTTCTCTGTCAAAGATGGTAAAAGAAGGTTCAAATTGAACAGCTGCTGTCAACGGCCATTCTAAGCTGAATGTGCCTGCTCTCGTCAGATCGCAGCAGCAATGCAGCTTAAGGCTTGGCAAGTACCAGCATGGGAGACTGGCTGGGAATCCCAAGTTCCGTTGACCTTTTTGAACCTGAAAATTGTGTTAGTTTCTCTATGAGATAGTAAAAGAAGGTTCAAACTGAACAGCTGCTGTCAACGGCCATTCTAAGCTGAATGTGCCTGCTCTCGTCAGATCGCAGCAGCAATGCAGCTTAAGGCTTGGCAAGTACCAGCATGGGAGACTGGCTGGGAATCCCAAGTTCCGTTGACCTTTTTGAACCTGAAAATTGTGTTAGTTTCTCTATGAGATAGTAAAAGAAGGTTCAAATTGAACAGCTGTTGTCAACGGCCATTCTAAGCTGAATGTGCCTGCTCTCGTCAGATCGCAGCAACAATGAAGCTTAAGGCTTGGCAAGTACCAGCATGGGAGACTGGCTGGGAATCCCAAGTTCTGTTGACCTTTTTGAACCTGAAAATTGTTAGTTTCTCTGTCAAAGATGGTAAAAGAAGGTTCAAATTGAACAGCTGCTGTCAACGGCCATTCTAAGCTGAATGTGCCTGCTCTCGTCAGATCGCAGCAGCAATGCAGCTTAAGGCTTGGCAAGTACCAGCATGGGAGACTGGCTGGGAATCCCAAGTTCCATTTACCTTTCTGAACCTGAAAATTGTGTTAGTTTCTCTATGAGATAGTAAAAGAAGGTTCAAACTGAACAGCTGCTGTCAACGGCCATTCTTAGCTGAATGTGCCTGCTCTTGTCAGATCGCAGCAGCTTAAGGCTTGGCAAGTACCAGCATGGGAGACTGGCTGGGAATCCCAAGTTCCGTTGACCTTTTTGAACCTGAAAATTGTGTTAGTTTCTCTATGAGATAGTAAAAGAAGGTTCAAATTGAACAGCTGCTGTCAACGGCCATTCTAAGCTGAATGTGCCTGCTCTCATCAGATCGCAGCAGCAATGCAGCTTAAGGCTTGGCAAGTACCAGCATGGGAGACTGGCTGGGAATCCCAAGTTCCGTTGACCTTTTTGAACCTGAAAATTGTGTTAGTTTCTCTATGAGATAGTAAAAGAAGGTTCAAACTGAACAGCTGCTGTCAACGGCCATTCTAAGCTGAATGTGCCTGCTCTCGTCAGATCGCAGCATCAATGCAGCTTAAGGCTTGGCAAGTACCAGCATGGGAGACTGGCTGGGAATCCCAAGTTCCGTTGACCTTTTTGAACCTGAAAATTGTGTTAGTTTCTCTATGAGATAGTAAAAGAAGGTTCAAATTGAACAGCTGCTGTCAACAGCCATTCTAAGCTGAATGTGCCTGCTCTCGTCAGATCGCAGCAGCAATGCAGCTTAAGGCTTGGCAAGTACCAGCATGGGAGACTGGCTGGGAATCCCAAGTTCCGTTGACCTTTTTGAACCTGAAAATTGTGTTAGTTTCTCTATGAGATAGTAAAAGAAGGTTCAAACTGAACAGCTGCTGTCAACGGCCATTCTAAGCTGAATGTGCCTGCTCTCGTCAGATCGCAGCAGCAATGCAGCTTAAGGCTTGGCAAGTACCAGCATGGGAGACTGGCTGGGAATCCCAAGTTCCGTTGACCTTTTTGAACCTGAAAATTGTGTTAGTTTCTCTATGAGATAGTAAAAGAAGGTTCAAATTGAACAGCTGCTGTCAACGGCCATTCTAAGCTCAATGTGCCTGCTCTCGTCAGATCGCAGCAGCAATGCAGCTTAAGGCTTGGCAAGTACCAGCATGGGAGACTGGCTGGGAATCCCAAGTTCCGTTGACCTTTTTGAACCTGAAAATTGTTAGTTTCTCTGTCAAAGATGGTAAAAGAAGGTTCAAATTGAACAGCTGCTGTCAACGGCCATTCTAAGCTGAATGTGCCTGCTCTCGTCAGATCGCAGCAGCAATGCAGCTTAAGGCTTGGCAAGTACCAGCATGGGAGACTGGCTGGGAATCCCAAGTTCCGTTGACCTTTTTGAACCTGAAAATTGTGTTAGTTTCTCTATGAGATAGTAAAAGAAGGTTCAAACTGAACAGCTGCTGTCAACGGTCATTCTAAGCTGAATGTGCCTGCTCTCGTCAGATCGCAGCAGCAATGCAGCTTAAGGCTTGGCAAGTACCAGCATGGGAGACTGGCTGGGAATCCCAAGTTCCGTTGACCTTTTTGAACCTGAAAATTGTGTTAGTTTCTCTATGAGATAGTAAAAGAAGGTTCAAACTGAACAGCTGCTGTCAACGGCCATTCTAAGCTGAATGTGCCTGCTCTCGTCAGATCGCAGCAACAATGAAGCTTAAGGCTTGGCAAGTACCAGCATGGGAGACTGGCTGGGAATCCCAAGTTCCGTTGACCTTTTTGAACCTGAAAATTGTGTTAGTTTCTCTATGAGATAGTAAAAGAAGGTTCAAACTGAACAGCTGCTGTCAACGGCCATTCTAAGCTGAATGTGCCTGCTCTCGTCAGATCGCAGCAGCAATGCAGCTTAAGGCTTGGCAAGTACCAGCATGGGAGACTGGCTGGGAATCCCAAGTTCCGTTTACCTTTCTGAACCTGAAAATTGTGTTAGTTTCTCTATGAGATAGTAAAAGAAGGTTCAAACTGAACAGCTGCTGTTAACGGCCATTCTAAGCTGAATGTGCCTGCTCTTGTCAGATCGCAGCAGCTTAAGGCTTGGCAAGTACCAGCATGGGAGACTGGCTGGGAATCCCAAGTTCCGTTGACCTTTTTGAACCTGAAAATTGTGTTAGTTTCTCTATGAGATAGTAAAAGAAGGTTCAAACTGAACAGCTGCTGTCAACGGCCATTCTAAGCTGAATGTGCCTGCTCTCGTCAGATCGCAGCAGCAATGCAGCTTAAGGCTTGGCAAGTACCAGCATGGGAGACTGGCTGGGAATCCCAAGTTCCGTTGACCTTTTTGAACCTGAAAATTGTGTTAGTTTCTCTATGAGATAGTAAAAGAAGGTTCAAATTGAACAGCTGCTGTCAACGGCCATTCTAAGCTGAATGTGCCTGCTCTCATCAGATCGCAGCAGCAATGCAGCTTAAGGCTTGGCAAGTACCAGCATGGGAGACTGGCTGGGAATCCCAAGTTCCGTTGACCTTTTTGAACCTGAAAAGTGTGTTAGTTTCTCTATGAGATAGTAAAAGAAGGTTCAAATTGAACAGCTGCTGTCAACGGCCATTCTAAGCTGAATGTGCCTGCTCTCGTCAGATCGCAGCAGCAATGCAGCTTAAGGCTTGGCAAGTACCAGCATGGGAGACTGGCTGGGAATCCCAAGTTCCGTTGACCTTTTTGAACCTGAAAATTGTTAGTTTCTCTGTCAAAGATGGTAAAAGAAGGTTCAAATTGAACAGCTGCTGTCAACGGCCATTCTAAGCTGAATGTGCCTGCTCTCGTCAGATCGCAGCAGCAATGCAGCTTAAGGCTTGGCAAGTACCAGCATGGGAGACTGGCTGGGAATCCCAAGTTCCGTTGACCTTTTTGAACCTGAAAATTGTGTTAGTTTCTCTATGAGATAGTAAAAGAAGGTTCAAACTGAACAGCTGCTGTCAACGGCCATTCTAAGCTGAATGTGCCTGCTCTCGTCAGATCGCAGCAGCAATGCAGCTTAAGGCTTGGCAAGTACCAGCATGGGAGACTGGCTGGGAATCCCAAGTTCCGTTGACCTTTTTGAACCTGAAAATTGTGTTAGTTTCTCTATGAGATAGTAAAAGAAGGTTCAAATTGAACAGCTGCTGTCAACGGCCATTCTAAGCTGAATGTGCCTGCTCTCGTCAGATCGCAGCAACAATGAAGCTTAAGGCTTGGCAAGTACCAGCATGGGAGACTGGCTGGGAATCCCAAGTTCTGTTGACCTTTTTGAACCTGAAAATTGTTAGTTTCTCTGTCAAAGATGGTAAAAGAAGGTTCAAATTGAACAGCTGCTGTCAACGGCCATTCTAAGCTGAATGTGCCTGCTCTCGTCAGATCGCAGCAGCAATGCAGCTTAAGGCTTGGCAAGTACCAGCATGGGAGACTGGCTGGGAATCCCAAGTTCCATTTACCTTTCTGAATCTGAAAATTGTGTTAGTTTCTCTATGAGATAGTAAAAGAAGGTTCAAACTGAACAGCTGCTGTCAACGGCCATTCTAAGCTGAATGTGCCTGCTCTTGTCAGATCGCAGCAGCTTAAGGCTTGGCAAGTACCAGCATGGGAGACTGGCTGGGAATCCCAAGTTCCGTTGACCTTTTTGAACCTGAAAATTGTGTTAGTTTCTCTATGAGATAGTAAAAGAAGGTTCAAATTGAACAGCTGCTGTCAACGGCCATTCTAAGCTGAATGTGCCTGCTCTCATCAGATCGCAGCAGCAATGCAGCTTAAGGCTTGGCAAGTACCAGCATGGGAGACTGGCTGGGAATCCCAAGTTCCGTTGACCTTTTTGAACCTGAAAATTGTGTTAGTTTCTCTATGAGATAGTAAAAGAAGGTTCAAATTGAACAGCTGCTGTCAACGGCCATTCTAAGCTGAATGTGCCTGCTCTTGTCAGATCGCAGCAGCAATGCAGCTTAAGGCTTGGCAAGTACCAGCATGGGAGACTGGCTGGGAATCCCAAGTTCCGTTGACCTTTTTGAACCTGAAAATTGTGTTAGTTTCTCTATGAGATAGTAAAAGAAGGTTCAAACTGAACAGCTGCTGTCAACGGCCATTCTAAGCTGAATGTGCCTGCTCTCGTCAGATCGCAGCAGCAATGCAGCTTAAGGCTTGGCAAGTACCAGCATGGGAGACTGGCTGGGAATCCCAAGTTCCGTTGACCTTTTTGAACCTGAAAATTGTGTTAGTTTCTCTATGAGATAGTAAAAGAAGGTTCAAACTGAACAGCTGCTGTCAACGGCCATTCTAAGCTGAATGTGCCTGCTCTCGTCAGATCGCAGCAGCAATGCAGCTTAAGGCTTGGCAAGTACCAGCATGGGAGACTGGCTGGGAATCCCAAGTTCCGTTGACCTTTTTGAACCTGAAAATTGTGTTAGTTTCTCTATGAGATAGTAAAAGAAGGTTCAAATTGAGCAGCTGCTGTCAACGGCCATTCTAAGCTGAATGTGCCTGCTCTCGTCAGATCGCAGCAACAATGAAGCTTAAGGCTTGGCAAGTACCAGCATGGGAGACTGGCTGGGAATCCCAAGTTCTGTTGACCTTTTTGAACCTGAAAATTGTTAGTTTCTCTGTCAAAGATGGTAAAAGAAGGTTCAAATTGAACAGCTGCTGTCAACGGCCATTCTAAGCTGAATGTGCCTGCTCTCGTCAGATCGCAGCAGCAATGCAGCTTAAGGCTTGGCAAGTACCAGCATGGGAGACTGGCTGGGAATCCCAAGTTCCATTTACCTTTCTGAACCTGAAAATTTGTGTTAGTTTCTCTATGAGATAGTAAAAGAAGGTTCAAACTGAACAGCTGCTGTCAACGGTCATTCTAAGCTGAATGTGCCTGCTCTTGTCAGATCGCAGCAGCTTAAGGCTTGGCAAGTACCAGCATGGGAGACTGGCTGGGAATCCCAAGTTCCGTTGACCTTTTTGAACCTGAAAATTGTGTTAGTTTCTCTATGAGATAGTAAAAGAAGGTTCAAATTGAACAGCTGCTGTCAACGGCCATTCTAAGCTGAATGTGCCTGCTCTCATCAGATCGCAGCAGCAATGCAGCTTAAGGCTTGGCAAGTACCAGCATGGGAGACTGGCTGGGAATCCCAAGTTCCGTTGACCTTTTTGAACCTGAAAATTGTGTTAGTTTCTCTATGAGATAGTAAAAGAAGGTTCAAATTGAACAGCTGCTGTCAACGGCCATTCTAAGCTGAATGTGCCTGCTCTCGTCAGATCGCAGCAGCAATGCAGCTTAAGGCTTGGCAAGTACCAGCATGGGAGACTGGCTGGGAATCCCAAGTTCCGTTGACCTTTTTGAACCTGAAAATTGTGTTAGTTTCTCTATGAGATAGTAAAAGAAGGTTCAAACTGAACAGCTGCTGTCAACGGCCATTCTAAGCTGAATGTGCCTGTTCTCGTCAGATCGCAGCAGCAATGCAGCTTAAGGCTTGGCAAGTACCAGCATGGGAGACTGGCTGGGAATCCCAAGTTCCGTTGACCTTTTTGAACCTGAAAATTGTGTTAGTTTCTCTATGAAATAGTAAAAGAAGCTTCAAATTGAACAGCTGCTGTCAACGGCCATTCTAAGCTGAATGTGCCTGCTCTCGTCAGATCGCAGCAGCAATGCAGATTAAGGCTTGGCAAGTACCAGCATGGGAGACTGGCTGGGAATCCCAAGTTCTGTTGACCTTTTTGAACCTGAAAATTGTGTTAGTTTTTCTATGAGATAGTAAAAGAAGGTTCAAATTGAACAGCTGCTGTCAACGGCCATTCTAAGCTGAATGTGCCTGCTCTCGTCAGATCGCAGCAGCAATGCAGATTAAGGCTTGGCAAGTACCAGCATGGGAGACTGGCTGGGAATCCCAAGTTCTGTTGACCTTTTTGAACCTGAAAATTGTTAGTTTCTCTGTCAAAGATGGTAAAAGAAGGTTCAAATTGAACAGCTGCTGTCAACGGCCATTCTAAGCTGAATGTGCCTGCTCTCGTCAGATCGCAGCAGCAATGCAGCTTAAGGCTTGGCAAGTACCAGCATGGGAGACTGGCTGGGAATCCCAAGTTCCGTTGACCTTTTTGAACCTGAAAATTGTGTTAGTTTCTCTATGAGATAGTAAAAGAAGGTTCAAACTGAACAGCTGCTGTCAACGGCCATTCTAAGCTGAATGTGCCTGCTCTCGTCAGATCGCAGCAGCAATGCAGCTTAAGGCTTGGCAAGTAACAGCATGGGAGACTGGCTTGGAATCCCAAGTTCCGTTGACCTTTTTGAACCTGAAAATTGTGTTAGTTTCTCTATGAGATAGTAAAAGAAGGTTCAAATTGAACAGCTGCCGTCAACGGCCATTCTAAGCTGAATGTGCGTGCTCTCGTCAGATCGCAGCAGCAATGCAGCTTAAGGCTTGGCAAGTACCAGCATGGGAGACTGGCTGGGAATCCCAAGTTCCGTTAACCTTTTTGAACCTGAAAATTGTGTTAGTTTCTCTATGAGATAGTAAAAGAAGGTTCAAATTGAACAGCTGCTGTCAACGGCCATTCTAAGCTGAATGTGCGTGCTCCTGTCGGATCACAGCAGCGATGCGGCTTAAGGCTTGGCAAGTACCAGCATGGGAGACTGGCTGCGAATCCCAAGTTCCGTTGACCTTTTTGAACCTGAAAATTGTGTTAGTTTCTCTATAAGATAGTAAAAGAAGGTTCAAACTGAACAGCTGCTGTCAACGACCATTCTAAGATGAATGTGCCTGCTCTCGTCAGATCGCAGCAGCAATGCAGCTTAAGGCTTGGCAAGTACCAGCATGGGAGACTGGCTGGGAATCCCAAGTTCCGTTGACCTTTTTGAACCTGAAAATTGTGTTAGTTTCTCTATGAGATAGTAAAAGAAAGTAGAAATTAGGCAGCTGCTGTCAACGGCCATTCTAAGCTGAATGTGCCTGCTCTCGTCAGATCGCAGCAGCAATGCAGCTTAAGGCTTGGCAAGTACCAGCATGGGAGACTGGCTGGGAATCCCAAGTTCCGTTGACCTTTTTGAACCTGAAAATTGTGTTAGTTTCTCTATGAGATAGTAAAAGAAGGTTCAAATTGAGCAGCGGCTGTCAACGGCAATTCTAAGCTGAATGTGCCTGCTCTCGTCAGATCGCAGCAGCAATGCAGCTTAAGGCTTGGCAAGTACCAGCATGGGAGACTGGCTGGGAATCCCAAGTTCCGTTGACCTTTTTTAACCTGAAAATTGTGTTAGTTTCTCTATGAGATAGTAAAAGAAGGTTCAAATTGAATAGCTGCTGTCAACGGCCATTCTAAGCTGAATGTGCGTGCTCTCGTCAGATCGCAGCAGCAATGCAGCTTAAGGCTTGGCAAGTACCAGCATGGGAGACTGGCTGGGAATCCCAAGTTCCGTTGACCTTTTTGAACCTGAAAATTGTGTTAGTTTCTCTATGAGATAGTAAAAGAAGGTTCAAACTGAATAGCTGCTGTCAACGGCCATTCTAAGCTGAATGTGCCTGCTCTCGTCAGATCGCAGCAGCAATGCAGCTTAAGGCTTGGCAATTACCAGCATGGGAGACTGGCTGGGAATCCCAAGTTCCGTTGACCTTTTTGAACCTGAAAATTGTGTTAGTTTCTCTATGAGATAGTAAAAGAAGGTTCAAATTGAACAGCTGCTGTCAACGGCCATTCTAAGCTCAATGTGCCTGCTCTTGTCAGATCGCAGCAGCAATGCAGCTTAAGGCTTGGCAAGTACCAGCATAGGAGACTGGCTGGGAATCCCAAGTTCCGTTGACCTTTTTGAACCTGAAAATTGTTAGTTTCTCTGTCAAAGATGGTAAAAGAAGGTTCAAATTGAACAGCTGCTGTCAACGGCCATTCTAAGCTGAATGTGCCTGCTCTCGTCAGATCGCAGCAGCAATGCAGCTTAAGGCTTGGCAAGTACCAGCATGGGAGACTGGCTGGGAATCCCAAGTTCCGTTGACCTTTTTGAACCTGAAAATTGTGTTAGTTTCTCTATGAGATAGTAAAAGAAGGTTCAAACTGAACAGCTGCTGTCAACGGCCATTCTAAGCTGAATGTGCCTGCTCTCGTCAGATCGCAGCAGCAATGCAGCTTAAGGCTTGGCAAGTACCAGCATGGGAGACTGGCTGGGAATCCCAAGTTCCGTTGACCTTTTTGAACCTGAAAATTGTGTTAGTTTCTCTATGAGATAGTAAAAGAAGGTTCAAACTGAACAGCTGCTGTCAACGGCCATTCTAAGCTGAATGTGCCTGCTCTCGTCAGATCGCAGCATCAATGCAGCTTAAGGCTTGGCAAGTACCAGCATGGAAGACTGGCTGGGAATCCCAAGTTCCGTTGACCTTTTTGAACCTGAAAATTGTGTTAGTTTCTCTATGAGATAGTAAAAGAAGGTTCAAATTGAACAGCTGCTGTCAACAGCCATTCTAACCTGAATGTGCCTGCTCTCGTCAGATCGCAGCAGCAATGCAGCTTAAGGCTTGGCAAGTACCAGCATGGGAGACTGGCTGGGAATCCCAAGTTCTGTTGACCTTTTTGAACCTGAAAATTGTGTTAGTTTCTCTATGAGATAGTAAAAGAAGGTTCAAATTGAACAGCTGCTGTCAACGGCCATTCTAAGCTGAATGTGCCTGCTCTCGTCAGATCGCAGCAGCTTAAGGCTTGGCAAGTACCAGCATGGGAGACTGGCTGGGAATCCCAAGTTCCGTTGACCTTTTTGAACCTGAAAATTGTGTTAGTTTCTCTATGAGATTTTAAAAGAAGGTTCAAATTGAACAGCTGCTGTCAACGGCCATTCTAAGCTGAATGTGCCTGCTCTCGTCAGATCGCAGCAGCAATGCAGCTTAAGGCTTGGCAAGTACCAGCATGGGAGACTGGCTGGGAATCCCAAGTTCCGTTGACCTTTTTGAACCTGAAAATTGTTAGTTTCTCTGTCAAAGATGGTAAAAGAAGGTTCAAATTGAACAGCTGCTGTCAACGGCCATTCTAAGCTGAATGTGCCTGCTCTCGTCAGATCGCAGCAGCAATGCAGCTTAAGGCTTGGCAAGTACCAGCATGGGAGACTGGCTGGGAATCCCAAGTTCCGTTGACCTTTTTGAACCTGAAAATTGTGTTAGTTTCTCTATGAGATAGTAAAAGAAGGTTCAAACTGAACAGCTGCTGTCAACGGCCATTCTAAGCTGAATGTGCCTGCTCTCGTCAGATCGCAGCAGCAATGCAGCTTAAGGCTTGGCAAGTACCAGCATGGGAGACTGGCTGGGAATCCCAAGTTCCGTTGACCTTTTTGAACCTGAAAATTGTGTTAGTTTCTCTATGAGATAGTAAAAGAAGGTTCAAATTGAACAGCTGCTGTCAACGGCCATTCTAAGCTGAATGTGCCTGCTCTCGTCAGATCGCAGCAACAATGAAGCTTAAGGCTTGGCAAGTACCAGCATGGGAGACTGGCTGGGAATCCCAAGTTCCGTTGACCTTTTTGAACCTGAAAATTGTGTTAGTTTCTCTATGAGATAGTAAAAGAAGGTTCAAATTGAACAGCTGCTGTCAACGGCCATTCTAAGCTGAATGTGCCTGTTCTCGTCAGATCGCAGCAACAATGAAGCTTAAGGCTTGGCAAGTACCAGCATGGGAGACTGGCTGGGAATCCCAAGTTCTGTTGACCTTTTTGAACCTGAAAATTGTTAGTTTCTCTGTCAAAGATGGTAAAAGAAGGTTCAAATTGAACAGCTGCTGTCAACGGCCATTCTAAGCTGAATGTGCCTGCTCTCGTCAGATCGCAGCAGCAATGCAGCTTAAGGCTTGGCAAGTACCAGCATGGAAGACTGGCTGGGAATCCCAAGTTCCGTTTACCTTTCTGAACCTGAAAATTGTGTTAGTTTCTCTATGAGATAGTAAAAGAAGGTTCAAACTGAACAGCTGCTGTCAATGGCCATTCTAAGCTGAATGTGCCTGCTCTTGTCAGATCGCAGCAGCTTAAGGCTTGGCAAGTACCAGCATGGGAGACTGGCTGGGAATCCCAAGTTCTGTTGACCTTTTTTTTTTTTTTTTTTTTTTTTTTTCATTTTAACTTTTTTATTGAGAAAAGACAGAATTACAAGTTATGCAGTAACAAGAGCTCGACGCACGCAGGCATCTACTCTGCTGAATGACTAATTACAATAGAAACTTATCATTCTTTTGTAAGAAAAATGCAGAATAGTCACAAATTTAGGCTAATACTAATAAGCCTATTTCTCAAGACTACTTCAATAACTTACTTGGGGTAACATTAAGGTGAAGGATAAGGAAAGGGTAGGGAAAGAAAAACATCACTTAACAGGTACTGGATTGACTACAGTTATTACACATTTTATAGCTTATATATTCTTTGGTTCTGAGTGGATGGCATTATAGATATCGTTATCAGGAAATACATTGTCTGCTAATATCTCAATGGTTCTTGGTACTATTACACTTTATTACTGGTTTGACCATTAGGTTCTTGCATAGCTGTTTATTAGGAAACGGTTTGCATGTGCTTTCCTCTGTATGCAAACCAGGGGGACCACCATTTGATAAAGGTATCATGTTTTCTATCTGACCAACTCGTAAGTTCTTCTAGTCTGCACATTTGATCTACTTTATTGATCCATTCAGGAATTGTTGGGGCTGTTTTGCTCAACCAATGTATGGGGATAAGTAGTTTTGCTGATTGTATCAGTGTCGTAGAAAGACTCTTCTTTGCAGGAGTCCATGTTTTGCTGGGTAGCCAAAGTAGAACATTAGCTGGGGAGAGAAGCAAAGCCTGTGACGTGATCTGATTTGTAATTTTAGCCACATCCTTCCAAAATTTCTGAATTTCTGGACATGACCAAAAAATGTGCAAGTGTGTACCATTTGGTGCGTCACATCTCCAACATTTGTCATGTGGGGTTAGGCCCATTTGGTTGAGTACTTTAGGAGTTCTGTACCATCTGGTCATTAATTTGTAAGAATTTTCCTGGACTTTCACACATCTAGAGAATCCATGCGAGTTTTTATGTATTCTAGATATCTCAACCTCACTAAAGTTAAGACCTAAATCTTTTTCCCACTTGCCTATATAGTCCGGCTTGCTTCTTCCCAGCGAATCTTCCACTAGCTTATTATAAATTTTTGAGATAATGCCTTTTGGCCTGTTTGCCTTCATCATTATTTCCTCAAACCAGGTGGGGTCACTCGCCTTTTGGATAGTTGATGTCAGCTGTTTTGTGAGAGTATGAACTTCAATTTTATGTAAAAAGTGTATGCTAGGGAGCAGGGTATCTAAATATGTGCTTAGTGATTCTGGGTGGTCTAGCCTTTTGGTTATTTCTGCCGTTGGAATCGATTCCAATTTGCTCCATATGCCTGAAATGTGTTTACCTGTTGGCTTAATGTAGTAGGGGAGGAGCCTCGCAGGCATCGTAGGGGATGGGGATGAAAATAAGGAATTATAATGTCTCGCCACCTCCAGAGTTCCTCTGGTTATTGAATTTTCGGGTAGTCCCTTTTGCGACTGTGTCAATCCCCAAGCCCAGGCTAGGTGCTCATCTGATATATTTGCCAGCTCTAAATCAATGCTTAATTGTCTACCTACTGGAGAGTTCATGTATATCCACCTTTTTAGGTGTGTTGCTTTATAGTATAGTATTGGGTCTGGGAGTCCCATCCCTCTTTTCTTTTTGTGTTGGGTAAGACGCAAGTAGTTTATTCTTGACCTCTTTCCTTGCCATAAGAACCTGCGGAAGGAGGCCTGGACTTGCTGGAAGAAACTTTTAGGGACTTTCAAAGGAAGCATTTGTAGTAAGTATAGAAGCTTAGGCATTATGTAAGTTTTTAATATATTTTTCCTTCCCATCCAGGAGACAAAGGGGATTTTAAGTGAATTCAGGAACTGATCTATTGATCTCAGTAGCATCTTATAATTTGCATTGAATAAATTTGCTGGGTCGCTAGTTATCTGTATCCCTAGGTATTTTATCTGGTGTGGTTGCCAGGCGAATGGATATTTGTTTTGCAGCTCTCTGACTATAGAATTACTAGCAGAGACATTTAGAGCCTCTGATTTGGCGAAATTTATTTTAAAGTTTGAAAGAGAGCCAAACTCATCTATGATTGTCATTACAGTTGGGAAAGCCACTTTTGGGTTTGTGATTAATATCAGGAGATCATCTGCAAATGCGGCATTGAGATGCTCTACCCCATTAACCTCTAAGCCTTTTATTTCTGTGCTCTCTCTCAACCCTTGAAGAAACGTCTCCATGATGAGGACGAATAAGGATGGTGAAAGGGGGCAACCCTGTCTCGTGCCGTTTTTAATTAAAAAGGGCTGAGAGAGGTGATTATTTACTTTTACTCTTGCACTCGGGCGTGAGTATAGGGTCATTATTGAGTCTATTAGTGTACGAGGAAAACCAAATTTCTCTAATGCGCAAGTCATAAAATCCCAATTTATTCTGTCAAAAGCCTTCTCGGCATCCGTGCCGAGAAGGACTAGTGGGATGTGATGTTTCTTCGCATGAATAATGGCATGTATTATCCTTGTTGAGTTTTGGTTTCCTTCCCTACCAGGGACGAATCCCGTCTGCTCGTGATTCAACAGTAGAGGTAGGACCTTGTTAAGGCGCCTGGCTAAAATTTTTGCCCAGATTTTTGCATCCACATTTATGAGGGATATTGGACGATAGCTGCTACACAGCTCCGGGTTTTTCCCTTCTTTGGGTATTACTGTGATAGTTGCTTCAAGGGACTGTGGAGGGAGGGTATGTCCATTTTTTAATGCTTCACACCATGTTGTTAAGTGTGGCAAGAGTATAGGGGCTAATTTTCGGTAGTAACCTATCGGTAAGCCATCTGGACCTGGCGCTTTATGTAAGGGGAAAGTTTTAAGGGTCTCCTCAACTTCTCTTTGTGTGATTGGCTTAGATAACTCCTCTATGTCCGATTGGCCTAGAGAAGGTAATTTTAATTTTTCAAGGAATGCCTTAATAGCTTTAATAGTTTGCGGTTCTCCCGTGGGGTAGTGTGGTGTCAGGTTGTATAGTTGCTCATAGTACTTTCTGAACTCCTCCGCTATTTCGTGTGTTTTTTCCGTTTTTTGTGATGTTGATTGCGCAATACTCTGGATAACTGAGGATTCTTTATGCTTTTTTATTAAAAGTGACATTAATTTGCTTCCCTTGTCCCCATGTGAGTAGTGTTGGAATTTTGCATAGAGGTAATTTTTAGCAGCTTTAGCATTTAGGAGATCTTTTAATTTTTCCCTCTCTTTGCCCAGCTCCTGAGATGTGGCTATTAATTTGGATTTTTTGAAAGCTGATTCTAATTTGTATATATTTCCTAATATTTCATCTAGAGCTTTCATTTGTTTTTTTTTTAAATAGGCTCCTAATGACATGAACTCCCCACTTATAAATATCTTATGAGCTTGCCAATTTATTGGGATGGAAGTGTCAGATAAAAGATTTCTGGAAAAGTATGAGGTTAGTTTATTGTTTATTATTTTGATTTTTTCCTCTGAGTCAATGAGGGACTCATTTAATCTCCATGTACCTGAAGGGGGTGGTATAGCTTGGAAGCAGATGGATACCGAAACAGGTGCATGATCAGATACTGTTATGGAATCTATATCTGCTTTTTTAACTGCATCTAGTAAGTTCTTAGAAACAAATATATAATCCAGACGCTGGAAGGAGTGGTGTACTGGTGAGTAGAAAGAGTAGTCCTTTGTTTGGGGGTGTAACGCCCTCCATGAATCTATTAATGTATGTTCATTTAATGCTTTTGCAAGACTTGCTAGTGCCCTTTGGGAGTTGACAGATTTTGCTGTAGATGAGTCCACTAATGGATTGAGTGTTATGTTTATGTCTCCTCCTACTATCCACATTCCCTCGGCAAACGAGCTAAGTAGTTCCAATGTCTCCTTAACCCATTTTATCTGGTTTTTATTTGGCGCATAGAGGTTGGCTAGGGTGATTTTTGACTCCCCAATTTTTCCGTGTATGAATAAAAATCTACCTTCCGGGTCTTGGTAAGAGGAAATGTGCTTAAAAGGCACTTTTTTACTTATGGCTATTGTGACTCCTCTATTGGCTTGTGTAAAGCAACTGTGATACCATTGATTATAATGATTTGTGGATAACGTAGGGGCTTTCCCTACCTTAAAGTGTGTTTCTTGCATGAAACAAATGTCAATATTCATTTTCCTGATCAATGTGATGATTTGTGATCTTTTTTGCGGTATGTTTAGACCTTTTACGTTAAATGTAGAGATTTTATACATTGCCATTACTCATATACAATCGGTTACTTTAATTGCTAATTTCGTGTAGCGGTTATTAGTCAGACCGATGTGACCTGTTAAGGAAGAAGGGTTAATAACATAACAAGTTGAACTTGTATAATAAAACCTTGAACTATTCAAATGATAGTAACTTACTGACTTTCTCATGACAGCTTTTTGATATAGTGAATGCAGATTCTTTACCGGTCTGCATATATGCATGGTGGAATAGCAAATTAGTGTACCATTCATCCCTATCTGAAAACCCAGATTAAGGGAGAATGTATTGGGGGGAAGTGATGACACTTGACCTGATCGGAGTGAAGTTCACGTGATCTAGCTAAGTGGTTAGGGAAAGCTGTTGGGAAATTACAACTTTAGTAGCGTCAATGGGCTCTCAGACCTAGATCAATACTGACCATTAACTCTTCACATTATAACTATTCTCCATTGAGTGATTGGATAATGTTAATGAGGCATATGATCCAATGACTCAATTGTTTAAACAATTCTTAAAACAGGAGACATATTGTATTATACTTATCGTCCTTTGGTATTACAGGTAAACTCTTCTGGAAAGCCTCCAGGGTGGCCTCATTTAGCAGGCTAATAAAGCTTTAAGTCACTTCCTCACTCTTGGAGATTTTGTGGGGATAACTTCTGACCAGGGTTGATTTTGCGGAAGACTAGGTAAGTCTAGTAGATGCTCTGGGACCGCTTGCCAGGACTGGATTTCTAGTGGATTGATGTCGAGAATGTCCCACGCTTGCAGAAGATCTTCGGGTGTTCTGATTGTGCTCCTTTTTCCTCTGAATTGGAACGTGAGGCCGAATGGATATAGCCAACGGAACAAAATTTTTTTGCCCCTGAGATAGTCCGTTAGAGGTTTAAGATGTCTTCTTTTATTAAGGGTTGAGGTGGACAGGTCTTGAAATAGACTAATCTTGTCCTTTTTAAACACGTATTCTCCCTTTTCACGCGCTGCTCTTAAAATGGCGGCTGTATCCACATAGCTCAGCAAGCCACATATCACATCACGTGGCGGGTCATCTTGCTTAGGGATTGGTCTTAGGGCTCTGTGGATGCGCTCTATGCATATTTGACTCGCCCTTTCAGGGGTTAATAGATCAGAGAACATATCTACTGCATATTTCTGTAAGTCCTCATAAGTTATTGTTTCAGGTATCCCTTTTATTCTGACGTTTTTTCGCCTGCTGCGATTCTCTTGGTCTTCCAGCATGGTAAACGCAGAGTTAATAGCTCTCAGCTGCGCCTTATAACCTTCTTCCAGGGCCGCACTGTGGTTAATAATGGCGTCCTGTGTTTCCTCCAGCGCCTCAACCCTCCTCCCAATCTGCTTGATTTCCGACTTTAGCTCTGAGAGCTCTTTGGCTACTGGGGTGAGTGCCTGAAATAAGGTTTTCTTTAGAAAGGATCTAGAGAGAGGTACCTCTGTGGATGCTGCTGCTTCTGAGGTATCAGCCAGGCTTTCTAAATCAGACTCGTCTGGTGCTTCCGAGTCATGCGGCTCTTCCGGCGCCATCTTGCGTCCCGGGGCCGGGGGTGTCGCGAGCTTCTTTTTCAGAAATTTGTCGAGATCTCCTTGATGTTTTCTCGATCTTGGAGTCTCTGTTCTCTCCACCACTCTCTCCCTCGCTTTACCCATCTCCGGTGCTGTTTTACTGCTGCTATCTTGTAGATCACGGATCTCCACAGCGGGAGCTCACACAAGTGCGGCCGTTTCGCTCAGCGGTCAGGCTCCGCCCCCCTCCGTTGACCTTTTTGAACCTGAAAATTGTGTTAGTTTCTCTATGAGATAGTAAAAGAAGGTTCAAATTGAACAGCTGCTGTCAACGGCCATTCTAAGCTGAATGTGCCTGCTCTTGTCAGATCGCAGCAGCAATGCAGCTTAAGGCTTGGCAAGTACCAGCATGGGAGACTGGCTGGGAATCCCAAGTTCCGTTGACCTTTTTGAACCTGAAAATTGTGTTAGTTTCTCTATGAGATAGTAAAAGAAGGTTCAAATTGAACAGCTGCTGTCAACGGCCATTCTAAGCTGAATGTGCCTGCTCTCGTCAGATCGCAGCAGCAATGCAGCTTAAGGCTTGGCAAGTACCAGCATGGGAGACTGGCTGGGAATCCCAAGTTCCGTTGACCTTTTTGAACCTGAAAATTGTGTTAGTTTCTCTATGAGATAGTAAAAGAAGGTTCAAACTGAACAGCTGCTGTCAACGGCCATTCTAAGCTGAATGTGCCTGCTCTTGTCAGATCGCAGCAGCAATGCAGCTTAAGGCTTGGCAAGTACCAGCATGGGAGACTGGCTGGGAATCCCAAGTTCCGTTGACCTTTTTGAACCTGAAAATTGTGTTAGTTTCTCTATGAGATAGTAAAAGAAGGTTCAAATTGAACAGCTGCTGTCAACGGCCATTCTAAGCTGAATGTGCCTGCTCTCGTCAGATCGCAGCAACAATGAAGCTTAAGGCTTGGCAAGTACCAGCATGGGAGACTGGCTGGGAATCCCAAGTTCCGTTGACCTTTTTGAACCTGAAAATTGTGTTAGTTTCTCTATGAGATAGTAAAAGAAGGTTCAAATTGAACAGCTGCTGTCAACGGCCATTCTAAGCTGAATGTGCCTGCTCTCATCAGATCGCAGCAGCAATGCAGCTTAAGGCTTGGCAAGTACCAGCATGGGAGACTGGCTGGGAATCCCAAGTTCCGTTGACCTTTTTGAACCTGAAAATTGTGTTAGTTTCTCTATGAGATAGTAAAAGAAGGTTCAAATTGAACAGCTGCTGTCAACGGCCATTCTAAGCTGAATGTGCCTGCTCTCGTCAGATCGCAGCAGCAATGCAGCTTAAGGCTTGGCAAGTACCAGCATGGGAGACTGGCTGGGAATCCCAAGTTCCGTTGACCTTTTTGAACCTGAAAATTGTGTTAGTTTCTCTATGAGATAGTAAAAGAAGGTTCAAACTGAACAGCTGCTGTCAACGGCCATTCTAAGCTGAATGTGCCTGCTCTCGTCATATCGCAGCAGCAATGCAGCTTAAGGCTTGGCAAGTACCAGCATGGGAGACTGGCTGGGAATCCCAAGTTCCGTTGACCTTTTTGAACCTGAAAATTGTGTTAGTTTCTCTATGAGATAGTAAAAGAAGGTTCAAATTGAACAGCTGCTGTCAACGGCCATTCTAAGCTGAATGTGCCTGCTCTCGTCAGATCGCAGCAGCAATGCAGCTTAAGGCTTGGCAAGTACCAGCATGGGAGACTGGCTGGGAATCCCAAGTTCTGTTGACCTTTTTGAACCTGAAAATTGTGTTAGTTTTTCTATGAGATAGTAAAAGAAGGTTCAAATTGAACAGCTGCTGTCAACGGCCATTCTAAGCTGAATGTGCCTGCTCTCGTCAGATCGCAGCAGCAATGCAGATTAAGGCTTGGCAAGTACCAGCATGGGAGACTGGCTGGGAATCCCAAGTTCTGTTGACCTTTTTGAACCTGAAAATTGTTAGTTTCTCTGTCAAAGATGGTAAAAGAAGGTTCATATTGAACAGCTGCTGTCAACGGCCATTCTAAGCTGAATGTGCCTGCTCTCGTCAGATCGCAGCAGCAATGCAGCTTAAGGCTTGGCAAGTACCAGCATGGGAGACTGGCTGGGAATCCCAAGTTCCGTTGACCTTTTTGAACCTGAAAATTGTGTTAGTTTCTCTATGAGATAGTAAAAGAAGGTTCAAATTGAACAGCTGCTGTCAACGGCCATTCTAAGCTGAATGTGCCTGCTCTCATCAGATCGCAGCAGCAATGCAGCTTAAGGCTTGGCAAGTACCAGCATGGGAGACTGGCTGGGAATCCCAAGTTCCGTTGACCTTTTTGAACCTGAAAATTGTGTTAGTTTCTCTATGAGATAGTAAAAGAAGGTTCAAATTGAACAGCTGCTGTCAACGGCAATTCTAAGCTGAATGTGCCTGCTCTCGTCAGATCGCAGCAGCAATGCAGCTTAAGGCTTGGCAAGTACCAGCATGGGAGACTGGCTGGGAATCCCAAGTTCTGTTGACCTTTTTGAACCTAAAAATTGTGTTAGTTTTTCTATGAGATAGTAAAAGAAGGTTCAAATTGAACAGCTGCTGTCAACGGCCATTCTAAGCTGAATGTGCCTGCTCTCGTCAGATCGCAGCAGCAATGCAGATTAAGGCTTGGCAAGTACCAGCATGGGAGACTGGCTGGGAATCCCAAGTTCTGTTGACCTTTTTGAACCTGAAAATTGTTAGTTTCTCTGTCAAAGATGGTAAAAGAAGGTTCAAATTGAACAGCTGCTGTCAACGGCCATTCTAAGCTGAATGTGCCTGCTCTCGTCAGATCGCAGCAGCAATGCAGCTTAAGGCTTGGCAAGTACCAGCATGGGAGACTGGCTGGGAATCCCAAGTTCCGTTAACCTTTTTGAACCTGAAAATTGTGTTAGTTTCTCTATGAGATAGTAAAAGAAGGTTCAAATTGAACAGCTGCTGTCAACGGCCATTCTAAGCTGAATGTGCGTGCTCTTGTCGGATCACAGCAACGATGCGGCTTAAGGCTTGGCAAGTACCAGCATGGGAGACTGGCTGCGAATCCCAAGTTCCGTTGACCTTTTTGAACCTGAAAATTGTGTTAGTTTCTCTATGAGATAGTAAAAGAAGGTTCAAATTGAACAGCTGCTGTCATCGGCCATTCTAAGCTGAATGTGCGTGCTCTTGTCAGATCGCAGCAGCGATGCAGCTAAAGGCTTGGCAAGTACCAGCATGGGAGACTGGCTGGGAATCCCAAGTTCTGGTGACCTTTTTGAACCTGAAAATTGTGTTAGTTTCTCTATAAGATAGTAGAAGAAGGTTCAAATTGAACAACTGCTGTCAACGGCCATTCTAAGCTGAATGTGCCTGCTCTCGTCAGATCGCAGCAGCAATGCAGCTTAAGGCTTGGCAAGTACCAGCATGGGAGACTGGCTGGGAATCCCAAGTTCCGTTGACCTTTTTAAACCTGAAAATTGTTAGTTTCTCTGTCAAAGATGGTAAAAGAAGGTTCAAATTGAACAGCTGCTGTCCACGGCCATTCTAAGCTGAATGTGCCTGCTCTCGTCAGATCGCAGCAGCAATGCAGCTTAAGGCTTGGCAAGTACCAGCATGGGAGACTGGCTGGGAATCCCAAGTTCCGTTGTCCTTTTTGAACCTGAAAATTGTGTTAGTTTCTCTATGAGATAGTAAAAGAAGGTTCAAACTGAACAGCTGCTGTCAACGGCCATTCTAAGCTGAATATGCCTGCTCTCGTCAGATCGCAGCAGCAATGCAGCTTAAGGCTTGGCAAGTACCAGCATGGGAGACTGGCTGGGAATCCCAAGTTCCGTTGACCTTTTTGAACCTGAAAATTGTGTTAGTTTCTCTATGAGATAGTAAAAGAAGGTTCAAACTGAACAGCTGCTGTCAACGGCCATTCTAAGCTGAATGTGCCTGCTCTCGTCAGATCGCAGCATCAATGCAGCTTAAGGCTTGGCAAGTACCAGCATGGGAGACTGGCTGGGAATCCCAAGTTCCGTTGACCTTTTTGAACCTGAAAATTGTTAGTTTCTCTATCAAAGATGGTAAAAGAAGGTTCAAATTGAACAGCTGCTGTCAACGGCCATTCTAAGCTGAATGTGCCTGCTCTCGTCAGATCGCAGCAGCAATGCAGCTTAAGGCTTGGCAAGTACCAGCATGGGAGACTGGCTGGGAATCCCAAGTTCCGTTGACCTTTTTGAACCTGAAAATTGTGTTAGTTTCTCTATGAGATAGTAAAAGAAGGTTCAAACTGAACAGCTGCTGTCAACGGCCATTCTAAGCTGAATGTGCCTGCTCTCGTCAGATCGCAGCAGCAATGCAGCTTAAGGCTTGGCAAGTACCAGCATGGGAGACTGGCTGGGAATCCCAAGTTCCGTTGACCTTTTTGAACCTGAAAATTGTGTTAGTTTCTCTATGAGATAGTAAAAGAAGGTTCAAACTGAACAGCTGCTGTCAACGGCCATTCTAAGCTGAATGTGCCTGCTCTCGTCAGATCGCAGCATCAATGCAGCTTAAGGCTTGGCAAGTACCAGCATGGGAGACTGGCTGGGAATCCCAAGTTCCGTTGACCTTTTTGAACCTGAAAATTGTGTTAGTTTCTCTATGAGATAGTAAAAGAAGGTTCAAATTGAACAGCTGCTGTCAACAGCCATTCTAAGCTGAATGTGCCTTCTCTCGTCAGATCGCAGCAGCAATGCAGCTTAAGGCTTGGCAAGTACCAGCATGGGAGACTGGCAGGGAATCCCAAGTTCTGTTGACCTTTTTGAACCTGAAAATTGTGTTAGTTTCTCTATGAGATAGTAAAAGAAGGTTCAAATTGAACAGCTGCTGTCAACGGCCATTCTAAGCTGAATGTGCGTGCTCTTGTCGGATCACAGCAGCGATGCGGTTTAAGGCTTGGCAAGTACCAGCATGGGAGACTGGCTGCGAATCCCAAGTTCCGTTGACCTTTTTGAACCTGAAAATTGTGTTAGTTTCTCTATAAGATAGTAAAAGAAGGTTCAAACTGAACAGCTGCTGTCAACGGCCATTCTAAGCTGAATGTGCCTGCTCTCGTCAGATCGCAGCATCAATGCAGCTTAAGGCTTGGCAAGTACCAGCATGGGAGACTGGCTGGGAATCCCAAGTTCCGTTGACCTTTTTGAACCTGAAAATTGTGTTAGTTTCTCTATGAGATAGTAAAAGAAGGTTCAAATTGAACAGCTGCTGTCAACGGCAATTCTAAGCTGAATGTGTGTGCTCTTGTCAGATCGCAGCAGCGATGCAGCTAAAGGCTTGGCAAGTACCAGCATGGGAGACTGGCTGGGAATCCCAAGTTCTGGTGACCTTTTTGAACCTGAAAATTGTGTTAGTTTCTCTATAAGATAGTAGAAGAAGGTTCAAATTGAACAACTGCTGTCAACGGCCATTCTAAGCTGAATGTGCCTGCTCTCGTCAGATCGCAGCAGCAATGCAGCTTAAGGCTTGGCAAGTACCAGCATGGGAGACTGGCTGGGAATCCCAAGTTCCGTTAACCTTTTTGAACCTGAAAATTGTGTTAGTTTCTCTATGAGATAGTAAAAGAAGGTTCAAATTGAACAGCTGCTGTCAACGGCAATTCTAAGCTGAATGTGCCTGCTCTCGTCAGATCGCAGCAGCAATGCAGCTTAAGGCTTGGCAAGTACCAGCATGGGAGACTGGCTGGGAATCCCAAGTTCCGTTGACCTTTTTGAACCTGAAAATTGTGTTAGTTTCTCTATGAGATAGTAAAAGAAGGTTCAAATTGAACAGCTGCTGTCAACGGCCATTCTAAGCTGAATGTGCGTGCTCTCGTCAGATCGCAGCAGCAATGCAGCTTAAGGCTTGGCAAGTACCAGCATGGGAGACTGGCTGGGAATCCCAAGTTCCGTTGACCTTTTTGAACCTGAAAATTGTGTTAGTTTCTCTATGAGATAGTAAAAGAAGGTTCAAACTGAACAGCTGCTGTCAACGGCCATTCTAAGCTGAATGTGCCTGCTCTCGTCAGATCGCAGCAGCAATGCAGCTTAAGGCTTGGCAAGTACCAGCATGGGAGACTGGCTGGGAATCCCAAGTTCCGTTGACCTTTTTGAACCTGAAAATTGTGTTAGTTTCTCTATGAGATAGTAAAAGAAGGTTCAAATTGAACAGCTGCTGTCAACGGCCATTCTAAGCTGAATGTGCCTGCTCTCGTCAGATCGCAGCAGCAATGCAGCTTAAGGCTTGGCAAGTACCAGCATGGGAGACTGGCTGGGAATCCCAAGTTCCGTTGACCTTTTTGAACCTGAAAATTGTTAGTTTCTCTGTCAAAGATGGTAAAAGAAGGTTCAAATTGAACAGCTGCTGTCAACGGCCATTCTAAGCTGAATGTGCCTGCTCTCGTCAGATCGCAGCAGCAATGCAGCTTAAGGCTTGGCAAGTACCAGCATGGGAGACTGGCTGGGAATCCCAAGTTCCGTTGACCTTTTTGAACCTGAAAATTGTGTTAGTTTCTCTATGAGATAGTAAAAGAAGGTTCAAACTGAACAGCTGCTGTCAACGGCCATTCTAAGCTGAATGTGCCTGCTCTCGTCAGATCGCAGCAGCAATGCAGCTTAAGGCTTGGCAAGTACCAGCATGGGAGACTGGCTGGGAATCCCAAGTTCCATTGACCTTTTTGAACCTGAAAATTGTGTTAGTTTCTCTATGAGATAGTAAAAGAAGGTTCAAACTGAACAGCTGCTGTCAACGGCCATTCTAAGCTGAATGTGCCTGCTCTCGTCAGATCGCAGCATCAATGCAGCTTAAGGCTTGGCAAGTACCAGCATGGGAGACTGGCTGGGAATCCCAAGTTCCGTTGACCTTTTTGAACCTGAAAATTGTGTTAGTTTCTCTATGAGATAGTAAAAGAAGGTTCAAATTGAACAGCTGCTGTCAACAGCCATTCTAAGCTGAATGTGCCTGCTCTCGTCAGATCGCAGCAGCAATGCAGCTTAAGGCTTGGCAAGTACCAGCATGGGAGACTGGCTGGGAATCCCAAGTTCCGTTGACCTTTTTGAACCTGAAAATTGTGTTAGTTTCTCTATGAGATAGTAAAAGAAGGTTCAAACTGAACAGCTGCTGTCAACGGCCATTCTAAGCTGAATGTGCCTGCTCTCGTCAGATCGCAGCAGCAATGCAGCTTAAAGCTTGGCAAGTACCAGCATGGGAGACTGGCTGGGAATCCCAAGTTCCGTTGACCTTTTTGAACCTGAAAATTGTGTTAGTTTCTCTATGAGATAGTAAAAGAAGGTTCAAATTGAACAGCTTCTGTCAACAGCCATTCTAAGCTGAATGTGCCTGCTCTCGTCAGATCGCAGCAGCAATGCAGCTTAAGGCTTGGCAAGTACCAGCATGGGAGACTGGCTGGGAATCCCAAGTTCTGTTGACCTTTTTGAACCTGAAAATTGTGTTAGTTTCTCTATGAGATAGTAAAAGAAGGTTCAAATTGAACAGCTGCTGTCAACGGCCATTCTAAGCTGAATGTGCCTGCTCTCGTCAGATCGCAGCAGCAATGCAGCTTAAGGCTTGGCAAGTACCAGCATGGGAGACTGGCTGGGAATCCCAAGTTCCGTTGACCTTTTTGAACCTGAAAATTGTGTTAGTTTCTCTATGAGATAGTAAAAGAAGGTTCAAACTGAACAGCTGCTGTCAACGGCCATTCTAAGCTGAATGTGCCTGCTCTCGTCAGATCGCAGCATCAGTGCAGCTTAAGGCTTGGCAAGTACCAGCATGGGAGACTGGCTGGGAATCCCAAGTTCCGTTGACCTTTTTGAACCTGAAAATTGTGTTAGTTTCTCTATGAGATAGTAAAAGAAGGTTCAAATTGAACAGCTGCTGTCAACAGCCATTCTAAGCTGAATGTGCCTGCTCTCGTCAGATCGCAGCAGCAATGCAGCTTAAGGCTTGGCAAGTACCAGCATGGGAGACTGGCTGGGAATCCCAAGTTCTGTTGACCTTTTTGAACCTGAAAATTGTGTTAGTTTCTCTATGAGATAGTAAAAGAAGGTTCAAATTGAACAGCTGCTGTCAACGGCCATTCTAAGCTGAATGTGCCTGCTCTCGTCAGATCGCAGCAGCTTAAGGCTTGGCAAGTACCAGCATGGGAGACTGGCTGGGAATCCCAAGTTCCGTTGACCTTTTTGAACCTGAAAATTGTGTTAGTTTCTCTATGAGATAGTAAAAGAAGGTTCAAATTGAACAGCTGCTGTCAACGGCCATTCTAAGCTGAATGTGCCTGCTCTCGTCAGATCGCAGCAGCAATGCAGCTTAAGGCTTGGCAAGTACCAGCATGGGAGACTGGCTGGGAATCCCAAGTTCCGTTAACCTTTTTGAACCTGAAAATTGTGTTAGTTTCTCTATGAGATAGTAAAAGAAGGTTCAAATTGAACAGCTGCTGTCAACGGCCATTCTAAGCTGAATGTGCGTGCTCTTGTCGGATCACAGCAGCGATGCGGCTTAAGGCTTGGCAAGTACCAGCATGGGAGACTGGCTGCGAATCCCAAGTTCCGTTGACCTTTTTGAACCTGAAAATTGTGTTAGTTTCTCTATAAGATAGTAAAAGAAGGTTCAAACTGAACAGCTGCTGTCAACGGCCATTCTAAGCTGAATGTGCCTGCTCTCGTCAGATCGCAGCAGCAATGCAGCTTAAGGCTTGGCAAGTACCAGCATGGGAGACTGGCTGGGAATCCCAAGTTCCGTTGACCTTTTTGAACCTGAAAATTGTGTTAGTTTCTCTATGAGATAGTAAAAGAAGGTTCAAATTGAACAGCTGCTGTCAACGGCCATTCTAAGCTGAATGTGCGTGCTCTTGTCGGATCACAGCAGCGATGCGGCTTAAGGCTTGGCAAGTACCAGCATGGGAGACTGGCTGCGAATCCCAAGTTCCGTTGACCTTTTTGAACCTGAAAATTGTGTTAGTTTCTCTATGAGATAGTAAAAGAAGGTTCAAACTGAACAGCTGCTGTCAACGGCCATTCTAAGCTGAATGTGCCTGCTCTCGTCAGATCGCAGCATCAATGCAGCTTAAGGCTTGGCAAGTACCAGCATGGGAGACTGGCTGGGAATCCCAAGTTCTGTTGACCTTTTTGAACCTGAAAATTGTGTTAGTTTCTCTATGAGATAGTAAAAGAAGGTTCAAATTGAACAGCTGCTGTCAACAGCCATTCTAAGCTGAATGTGCCTGCTCTCGTCAGATCGCAGCAGCAATGCAGCTTAAGGCTTGGCAAGTACCAGCATGGGAGACTGGCTGGGAATCCCAAGTTCTGTTGACCTTTTTGAACCTGAAAATTGTGTTAGTTTCTCTATGAGATAGTAAAAGAAGGTTCAAATTGAACAGCTGCTGTCAACGGCCATTCTAAGCTGAATGTGCCTGCTCTCGTCAGATCGCAGCAGCTTAAGGCTTGGCAAGTACCAGCATGGGAGGCTGGCTGGGAATCCCAAGTTCCGTTGACCTTTTTGAACCTGAAAATTGTGTTAGTTTCTCTATGAGATAGTAAAAGAAGGTTCAAATTGAACAGCTGCTGTCAACGGCCATTCTAAGCTGAATGTGCCTGCTCTCGTCAGATCGCAGCAGCTTAAGGCTTGGCAAGTACCAGCATGGGAGGCTGGCTGGGAATCCCAAGTTCCGTTGACCTTTTTGAACCTGAAAATTGTGTTAGTTTCTCTATGAGATAGTAAAAGAAGGTTCAAATTGAACAGCTGCTGTCAACGGCCATTCTAAGCTGAATGTGCCTGCTCTCGTCAGATCGCAGCAGCAATGCAGCTTAAGGCTTGGCAAGTACCAGCATGGGAGACTGGCTGGGAATCCCAAGTTCCGTTAACCTTTTTGAACCTGAAAATTGTGTTAGTTTCTCTATGAGATAGTAAAAGAAGGTTCAAATTGAACAGCTGCTGTCAACGGCCATTCTAAGCTGAATGTGCGTGCTCTTGTCGGATCACAGCAGCGATGCGGCTTAAGGCTTGGCAAGTACCAGCATGGGAGACTGGCTGCGAATCCCAAGTTCCGTTGACCTTTTTGAACCTGAAAATTGTGTTAGTTTCTCTATAAGATAGTAAAAGAAGGTTCAAACTGAACAGCTGCTGTCAACGGCCATTCTAAGCTGAATGTGCCTGCTCTCGTCAGATCGCAGCAGCAATGCAGCTTAAGGCTTGGCAAGTACCAGCATGGGAGACTGGCTGGGAATCCCAAGTTCCGTTGACCTTTTTGAACCTGAAAATTGTGTTAGTTTCTCTATGAGATAGTAAAAGAAGGTTCAAATTGAACAGCTGCTGTCAACGGCCATTCTAAGCTGAATGTGCGTGCTCTTGTCAGATCGCAGCAGCGATGCAGCTAAAGGCTTGGCAAGTACCAGCATGGGAGACTGGCTGGGAATCCCAAGTTCTGGTGACCTTTTTGAACCTGAAAATTGTGTTAGTTTCTCTATAAGATAGTAGAAGAAGGTTCAAATTGAACAACTGCTGTCAACGGCCATTCTAAGCTGAATGTGCCTGCTCTCGTCAGATCGCAGCAGCAATGCAGCTTAAGGCTTGGCAAGTACCAGCATGGGAGACTGGCTGGGAATCCCAAGTTCCGTTGACCTTTTTGAACCTGAAAATTGTGTTAGTTTCTCTATGAGATAGTAAAAGAAGGTTCAAATTGAACAGCTGCTGTCAACGGCCATTCTAAGCTCAATGTGCCTGCTCTCGTCAGATCGCAGCAGCAATGCAGCTTAAGGCTTGGCAAGTACCAGCATGGGAGACTGGCTGGGAATCCCAAGTTCCGTTGACCTTTTTGAACCTGAAAATTGTTAGTTTCTCTGTCAAAGATGGTAAAAGAAGGTTCAAATTGAACAGCTGCTGTCAACGGCCATTCTAAGCTGAATGTGCCTGCTCTCGTCAGATCGCAGCAGCAATGCAGCTTAAGGCTTGGCAAGTACCAGCATGGGAGACTGGCTGGGAATCCCAAGTTCCGTTGAGCTTTTTGAACCTGAAAATTGTGTTAGTTTCTCTATGAGATAGTAAAAGAAGGTTCAAATTGAACAGCTGCTGTCAACGGCCATTCTAAGCTGAATGTGCGTGCTCTCGTCAGATCGCAGCAGCAATGCAGCTTAAGGCTTGGCAAGTACCAGCATGGGAGACTGGCTGGGAATCCCAAGTTCCGTTGACCTTTTTGAACCTGAAAATTGTGTTAGTTTCTCTATGAGATAGTAAAAGAAGGTTCAAATTGAACAGCTGCTGTCAACGGCCATTCTAAGCTCAATGTGCCTGCTCTCGTCAGATCGCAGCAGCAATGCAGCTTAAGGCTTGGCAAGTACCAGCATGGGAGACTGGCTGGGAATCCCAAGTTCCGTTGACCTTTTTGAACCTGAAAATTGTTAGTTTCTCTGTCAAAGATGGTAAAAGAAGGTTCAAATTGAACTGCTGCTGTCAACGGCCATTCTAAGCTGAATGTGCCTGCTCTCGTCAGATCGCAGCAGCAATGCAGCTTAAGGCTTGGCAAGTACCAGCATGGGAGACTGGCTGGGAATCCCAAGTTCCGTTGACCTTTTTGAACCTGAAAATTGTTTTAGTTTCTCTATGAGATAGTAAAAGAAGGTTCAAACTGAACAGCTGCTGTCAACGGCCATTCTAAGCTGAATGTGCCTGCTCTCGTCAGATCGCAGCAGCAATGCAGCTTAAGGCTTGGCAAGTACCAGCATGGGAGACTGGCTGGGAATCCCAAGTTCCGTTGACCTTTTTGAACCTGAAAATTGTGTTAGTTTCTCTATGAGATAGTAAAAGAAGGTTCAAACTGAACAGCTGCTGTCAACGGCCATTCTAAGCTGAATGTGCCTGCTCTCGTCAGATCGCAGCATCAATGCAGCTTAAGGCTTGGCAAGTACCAGCATGGGAGACTGGCTGGGAATCCCAAGTTCCGTTGACCTTTTTGAACCTGAAAATTGTGTTAGTTTCTCTATGAGATAGTAAAAGAAGGTTCAAATTGAACAGCTGCTGTCAACAGCCATTCTAAGCTGAATGTGCCTGCTCTCGTCAGATCGCAGCAGCAATGCAGCTTAAGGCTTGGCAAGTACCAGCATGGGAGACTGGCTGGGAATCCCAAGTTCCGTTGACCTTTTTGAACCTGAAAATTGTGTTAGTTTCTCTATGAGATAGTAAAAGAAGGTTCAAATTGAACAGCTGCTGTCAACGGCCATTCTAAGCTGAATGTGCCTGCTCTCGTCAGATCGCAGCAGCAATGCAGCTTAAGGCTTGGCAAGTACCAGCATGGGAGACTGGCTGGGAATCCCAAGTTCCGTTGACCTTTTTGAACCTGAAAATTGTTAGTTTCTCTGTCAAAGATGGTAAAAGAAGGTTCAAATTGAACAGCTGCTGTCAACGGCCATTCTAAGCTGAATGTGCCTGCTCTCGTCAGATTGCAGCAGCAATGCAGCTTAAGGCTTGGCAAGTACCAGCATGGGAGACTGGCTGGGAATCCCAAGTTCCGTTGACCTTTTTGAACCTGAAAATTGTGTTAGTTTCTCTATGAGATAGTAAAAGAAGGTTCAAACTGAACAGCTGCTGTCAACGGCCATTCTAAGCTGAATGTGCCTGCTCTCGTCAGATCGCAGCAGCAATGCAGCTTAAGGCTTGGCAAGTACCAGCATGGGAGACTGGCTGGGAATCCCAAGTTCCGTTGACCTTTTTGAACCTGAAAATTGTGTTAGTTTCTCTATGAGATAGTAAAAGAAGGTTCAAACTGAACAGCTGCTGTCAACGGCCATTCTAAGCTGAATGTGCCTGCTCTCGTCAGATCGCAGCATCAATGCAGCTTAAGGCTTGGCAAGTACCAGCATGGGAGACTGGCTGGGAATCCCAAGTTCCGTTGACCTTTTTGAACCTGAAAATTGTGTTAGTTTCTCTATGAGATAGTAAAAGAAGGTTCAAATTGAACAGCTGCTGTCAACAGCCATTCTAAGCTGAATGTGCCTGCTCTCGTCAGATCGCAGCAGCAATGCAGCTTAAGGCTTGGCAAGTACCAGCATGGGAGACTGGCTGGGAATCCCAAGTTCCGTTGACCTTTTTGAACCTGAAAATTGTGTTAGTTTCTCTATGAGATAGTAAAAGAAGGTTCAAATTGAACAGCTGCTGTCAACGGCCATTCTAAGCTGAATGTGCCTGCTCTCGTCAGATCGCAGCAGCAATGCAGCTTAAGGCTTGGCAAGTACCAGCATGGGAGACTGGCTGGGAATCCCAAGTTCCGTTGACCTTTTTGAACCTGAAAATTGTGTTAGTTTCTCTATGAGATAGTAAAAGAAGGTTCAAACTGAACAGCTGCTGTCAACGGCCATTCTAAGCTGAATGTGCCTGCTCTCGTCAGATCGCAGCAGCAATGCAGCTTAAGGCTTGGCAAGTACCAGCATGGGAGACTGGCTGGGAATCCCAAGTTCCGTTGACCTTTTTGAACCTGAAAATTGTGTTAGTTTCTCTATGAGATAGTAAAAGAAGGTTCAAACTGAACAGCTGCTGTCAACGGCCATTCTAAGCTGAATGTGCCTGCTCTCGTCAGATCGCAGCATCAATGCAGCTTAAGGCTTGGCAAGTACCAGCATGGGAGACTGGCTGGGAATCCCAAGTTCCGTTGACCTTTTTGAACCTGAAAATTGTGTTAGTTTCTCTATGAGATAGTAAAAGAAGGTTCAAATTGAACAGCTTCTATCAACAGCCATTCTAAGCTGAATGTGCCTGCTCTCGTCAGATCGCAGCAGCAATGCAGCTAAAGGCTTGGCAAGTACCAGCATGGGAGACTGGCTGGGAATCCCAAGTTCTGTTGACCTTTTTGAACCTGAAAATTGTGTTAGTTTCTCTATGAGATAGTAAAAGAAGGTTCAAATTGAACAGCTGCTGTCAACGGCCATTCTAAGCTGAATGTGCCTGCTCTCGTCAGATCGCAGCAGCAATGCAGCTTAAGGCTTGGCAAGTACCAGCATGGGAGACTGGCTGGAAATCCCAAGTTCCGTTGACCTTTTTGAACCTGAAAATTGTGTTAGTTTCTCTATGAGATAGTAAAAGAAGGTTCAAACTGAACAGCTGCTGTCAACGGCCATTCTAAGCTGAATGTGCCTGCTCTCGTCAGATCGCAGCATCAATGCAGCTTAAGGCTTGGCAAGTACCAGCATGGGAGACTGGCTGGGAATCCCAAGTTCCGTTGACCTTTTTGAACCTGAAAATTGTGTTAGTTTCTCTATGAGATAGTAAAAGAAGGTTCAAATTGAACAGCTGCTGTCAACAGCCATTCTAAGCTGAATGTGCCTGCTCTCGTCATATCGCAGCAGCAATGCAGCTTAAGGCTTGGCAAGTACCAGCATGGGAGACTGGCTGGGAATCCCAAGTTCTGTTGACCTTTTTGAACCTGAAAATTGTGTTAGTTTCTCTATGAGATAGTAAAAGAAGGTTCAAATTGAACAGCTGCTGTCAACGGCCATTCTAAGCTGAATGTGCCTGCTCTTATCAGATCGCAGCAGCTTAAGGCTTGGCAAGTACCAGCATGGGAGACTGGCTGGGAATCCCAAGTTCTGTTGACCTTTTTGAACCTGAAAATTGTGTTAGTTTCTCTATGAGATAGTAAAAGAAGGTTCAAATTGAACAGCTGCTGTCAACGGCCATTCTAAGCTGAATGTGCCTGCTCTCGTCAGATCGCAGCAGCAATGCAGCTTAAGGCTTGGCAAGTACCAGCATGGGAGACTGGCTGGGAATCCCAAGTTCCGTTGACCTTTTTGAACCTGAAAATTGTTAGTTTCTCTGTCAAAGATGGTAAAAGAAGGTTCAAATTGAACAGCTGCTGTCAACGGCCATTCTAAGCTGAATGTGCCTGCTCTCGTCAGATCGCAGCAGCAATGCAGCTTAAGGCTTGGCAAGTACCAGCATGGGAGACTGGCTGGGAATCCCAAGTTCCGTTGACCTTTTTGAACCTGAAAATTGTGTTAGTTTCTCTATGAGATAGTAAAAGAAGGTTCAAATTGAACAGCTGCTGTCAACGGCCATTCTAAGCTGAATGTGCCTGCTCTCGTCAGATCGCAGCAGCTTAAGGCTTGGCAAGTACCAGCATGGGAGACTGGCTGGGAATCCCAAGTTCCGTTGACCTTTTTGAACCTGAAAATTGTGTTAGTTTCTCTATGAGATAGTAAAAGAAGGTTCAAACTGAACAGCTGCTGTCAACGGCCATTCTAAGCTGAATGTGCCTGCTCTCGTCAGATCGCAGCAGCAATGCAGCTTAAGGCTTGGCAAGTACCAGCATGGGAGACTGGCTGGGAATCCCAAGTTCCGTTGACCTTTTTGAACCTGAAAATTGTGTTAGTTTCTCTATGAGATAGTAAAAGAAGGTTCAAATTGAACAGCTGCTGTCAACGGCCATTCTAAGCTGAATGTGCCTGCTCTCGTCAGATCGCAGCAGCAATGCAGCTTAAGGCTTGGCAAGTACCAGCATGGGAGACTGGCTGGGAATCCCAAGTTCCGTTGACCTTTTTGAACCTGAAAATTGTTAGTTTCTCTGTCAAAGATGGTAAAAGAAGGTTCAAATTGAACAGCTGCTGTCAACGGCCATTCTAAGCTGAATGTGCCTGCTCTCGTCAGATCGCAGCAGCAATGCAGCTTAAGGCTTGGCAAGTACCAGCATGGGAGACTGGCTGGGAATCCCAAGTTCCGTTGACCTTTTTGAACCTGAAAATTGTGTTAGTTTCTCTATGAGATAGTAAAAGAAGGTTCAAACTGAACAGCTGCTGTCAACGGCCATTCTAAGCTGAATGTGCCTGCTCTCGTCAGATCGCAGCAGCAATGCAGCTTAAGGCTTGGCAAGTACCAGCATGGGAGACTGGCTGGGAATCCCAAGTTCCATTGACCTTTTTGAACCTGAAAATTGTGTTAGTTTCTCTATGAGATAGTAAAAGAAGGTTCAAACTGAACAGCTGCTGTCAACGGCCATTCTAAGCTGAATGTGCCTGCTCTCGTCAGATCGCAGCATCAATGCAGCTTAAGGCTTGGCAAGTACCAGCATGGGAGACTGGCTGGGAATCCCAAGTTCCGTTGACCTTTTTGAACCTGAAAATTGTGTTAGTTTCTCTATGAGATAGTAAAAGAAGGTTCAAATTGAACAGCTGCTGTCAACAGCCATTCTAAGCTGAATGTGCCTGCTCTCGTCAGATCGCAGCAGCAATGCAGCTTAAGGCTTGGCAAGTACCAGCATGGGAGACTGGCTGGGAATCCCAAGTTCCGTTGACCTTTTTGAACCTGAAAATTGTGTTAGTTTCTCTATGAGATAGTAAAAGAAGGTTCAAACTGAACAGCTGCTGTCAACGGCCATTCTAAGCTGAATGTGCCTGCTCTCGTCAGATCGCAGCAGCAATGCAGCTTAAAGCTTGGCAAGTACCAGCATGGGAGACTGGCTGGGAATCCCAAGTTCCGTTGACCTTTTTGAACCTGAAAATTGTGTTAGTTTCTCTATGAGATAGTAAAAGAAGGTTCAAACTGAACAGCTGCTGTCAACGGCCATTCTAAGCTGAATGTGCCTGCTCTCGTCAGATCGCAGCATCAATGCAGCTTAAGGCTTGGCAAGTACCAGCATGGGAGACTGGCTGGGAATCCCAAGTTCCGTTGACCTTTTTGAACCTGAAAATTGTGTTAGTTTCTCTATGAGATAGTAAAAGAAGGTTCAAATTGAACAGCTTCTGTCAACAGCCATTCTAAGCTGAATGTGCCTGCTCTCGTCAGATCGCAGCAGCAATGCAGCTTAAGGCTTGGCAAGTACCAGCATGGGAGACTGGCTGGGAATCCCAAGTTCTGTTGACCTTTTTGAACCTGAAAATTGTGTTAGTTTCTCTATGAGATAGTAAAAGAAGGTTCAAATTGAACAGCTGCTGTCAACGGCCATTCTAAGCTGAATGTGCCTGCTCTCGTCAGATCGCAGCAGCAATGCAGCTTAAGGCTTGGCAAGTACCAGCATGGGAGACTGGCTGGGAATCCCAAGTTCCGTTGACCTTTTTGAACCTGAAAATTGTGTTAGTTTCTCTATGAGATAGTAAAAGAAGGTTCAAACTGAACAGCTGCTGTCAACGGCCATTCTAAGCTGAATGTGCCTGCTCTCGTCAGATCGCAGCATCAATGCAGCTTAAGGCTTGGCAAGTACCAGCATGGGAGACTGGCTGGGAATCCCAAGTTCCGTTGACCTTTTTGAACCTGAAAATTGTGTTAGTTTCTCTATGAGATAGTAAAAGAAGGTTCAAATTGAACAGCTGCTGTCAACAGCCATTCTAAGCTGAATGTGCCTGCTCTCGTCAGATCGCAGCAGCAATGCAGCTTAAGGCTTGGCAAGTACCAGCATGGGAGACTGGCTGGGAATCCCAAGTTCTGTTGACCTTTTTGAACCTGAAAATTGTGTTAGTTTCTCTATGAGATAGTAAAAGAAGGTTCAAATTGAACAGCTGCTGTCAACGGCCATTCTAAGCTGAATGTGCCTGCTCTCGTCAGATCGCAGCAGCTTAAGGCTTGGCAAGTACCAGCATGGGAGACTGGCTGGGAATCCCAAGTTCCGTTGACCTTTTTGAACCTGAAAATTGTGTTAGTTTCTCTATGAGATAGTAAAAGAAGGTTCAAATTGAACAGCTGCTGTCAACGGCCATTCTAAGCTGAATGTGCCTGCTCTCGTCAGATCGCAGCAGCAATGCAGCTTAAGGCTTGGCAAGTACCAGCATGGGAGACTGGCTGCGAATCCCAAGTTCCGTTGACCTTTTTGAACCTGAAAATTGTGTTAGTTTCTCTATAAGATAGTAAAAGAAGGTTCAAACTGAACAGCTGCTGTCAACGGCCATTCTAAGCTGAATGTGCCTGCTCTCGTCAGATCGCAGCAGCAATGCAGCTTAAGGCTTGGCAAGTACCAGCATGGGAGACTGGCTGGGAATCCCAAGTTCCGTTGACCTTTTTGAACCTGAAAATTGTGTTAGTTTCTCTATGAGATAGTAAAAGAAGGTTCAAATTGAACAGCTGCTGTCAACGGCCATTCTAAGCTGAATGTGCGTGCTCTTGTCGGATCACAGCAGCGATGCGGCTTAAGGCTTGGCAAGTACCAGCATGGGAGACTGGCTGCGAATCCCAAGTTCCGTTGACCTTTTTGAACCTGAAAATTGTGTTAGTTTCTCTATAAGATAGTAAAAGAAGGTTCAAACTGAACAGCTGCTGTCAACGGCCATTCTAAGCTGAATGTGCCTGCTCTCGTCAGATCGCAGCAGCAATGCAGCTTAAGGCTTGGCAAGTACCAGCATGGGAGACTGGCTGGGAATCCCAAGTTCTGTTGACCTTTTTGAACCTGAAAATTGTGTTAGTTTCTCTATGAGATAGTAAAAGAAGGTTCAAATTGAACAGCTGCTGTCAACGGCCATTCTAAGCTGAATGTGCCTGCTCTCGTCAGATCGCAGCAGCAATGCAGCTTAAGGCTTGGCAAGTACCAGCATGGGAGACTGGCTGGGAATCCCAAGTTCCGTTGACCTTTTTGAACCTGAAAATTGTGTTAGTTTCTCTATGAGATAGTAAAAGAAGGTTCAAACTGAACAGCTGCTGTCAACGGCCATTCTAAGCTGAATGTGCCTGCTCTCGTCAGATCGCAGCATCAATGCAGCTTAAGGCTTGGCAAGTACCAGCATGGGAGACTGGCTGGGAATCCCAAGTTCCGTTGACCTTTTTGAACCTGAAAATTGTGTTAGTTTCTCTATGAGATAGTAAAAGAAGGTTCAAATTGAACAGCTGCTGTCAACAGCCATTCTAAGCTGAATGTGCCTGCTCTCGTCAGATCGCAGCAGCAATGCAGCTTAAGGCTTGGCAAGTACCAGCATGGGAGACTGGCTGGGAATCCCAAGTTCTGTTGACCTTTTTGAACCTGAAAATTGTGTTAGTTTCTCTATGAGATAGTAAAAGAAGGTTCAAATTGAACAGCTGCTGTCAACGGCCATTCTAAGCTGAATGTGCCTGCTCTCGTCAGATCGCAGCAGCTTAAGGCTTGGCAAGTACCAGCATGGGAGACTGGCTGGGAATCCCAAGTTCCGTTGACCTTTTAGAACCTGAAAATTGTGTTAGTTTCTCTATGAGATAGTAAAAGAAGGTTCAAATTGAACAGCTGCTGTCAACGGCCATTCTAAGCTGAATGTGCCTGCTCTCGTCAGATCGCAGCAGCAATGCAGCTTAAGGCTTGGCAAGTACCAGCATGGGAGACTGGCTGGGAATCCCAAGTTCCGTTAACCTTTTTGAACCTGAAAATTGTGTTAGTTTCTCTATGAGATAGTAAAAGAAGGTTCAAATTGAACAGCTGCTGTCAACGGCCATTCTAAGCTGAATGTGCGTGCTCTTGTCGGATCACAGCAGCGATGCGGCTTAAGGCTTGGCAAGTACCAGCATGGGAGACTGGCTGCGAATCCCAAGTTCCGTTGACCTTTTTGAACCTGAAAATTGTGTTAGTTTCTCTATAAGATAGTAAAAGAAGGTTCAAACTGAACAGCTGCTGTCAACGGCCATTCTAAGCTGAATGTGCCTGCTCTCGTCAGATCGCAGCAGCAATGCAGCTTAAGGCTTGGCAAGTACCAGCATGGGAGACTGGCTGGGAATCCCAAGTTCCGTTGACCTTTTTGAACCTGAAAATTGTGTTAGTTTCTCTATGAGATAGTAAAAGAAGGTTCAAATTGAACAGCTGCTGTCAACGGCCATTCTAAGCTGAATGTGCGTGCTCTTGTCAGATCGCAGCAGCGATGCAGCTAAAGGCTTGGCAAGTACCAGCATGGGAGACTGGCTGGGAATCCCAAGTTCTGGTGACCTTTTTGAACCTGAAAATTGTGTTAGTTTCTCTATAAGATAGTAGAAGAAGGTTCAAATTGAACAACTGCTGTCAACGGCCATTCTAAGCTGAATGTGCCTGCTCTCGTCAGATCGCAGCAGCAATGCAGCTTAAGGCTTGGCAAGTACCAGCATGGGAGACTGGCTGGGAATCCCAAGTTCCGTTGACCTTTTTGAACCTGAAAATTGTGTTAGTTTCTCTATGAGATAGTAAAAGAAGGTTCAAATTGAACAGCTGCTGTCAACGGCCATTCTAAGCTCAATGTGCCTGCTCTCGTCAGATCGCAGCAGCAATGCAGCTTAAGGCTTGGCAAGTACCAGCATGGGAGACTGGCTGGGAATCCCAAGTTCCGTTGACCTTTTTGAACCTGAAAATTGTTAGTTTCTCTGTCAAAGATGGTAAAAGAAGGTTCAAATTGAACAGCTGCTGTCAACGGCCATTCTAAGCTGAATGTGCCTGCTCTCGTCAGATCGCAGCAGCAATGCAGCTTAAGGCTTGGCAAGTACCAGCATGGGAGACTGGCTGGGAATCCCAAGTTCCGTTGAGCTTTTTGAACCTGAAAATTGTGTTAGTTTCTCTATGAGATAGTAAAAGAAGGTTCAAATTGAACAGCTGCTGTCAACGGCCATTCTAAGCTGAATGTGCGTGCTCTCGTCAGATCGCAGCAGCAATGCAGCTTAAGGCTTGGCAAGTACCAGCATGGGAGACTGGCTGGGAATCCCAAGTTCCGTTGACCTTTTTGAACCTGAAAATTGTGTTAGTTTCTCTATGAGATAGTAAAAGAAGGTTCAAATTGAACAGCTGCTGTCAACGGCCATTCTAAGCTCAATGTGCCTGCTCTCGTCAGATCGCAGCAGCAATGCAGCTTAAGGCTTGGCAAGTACCAGCATGGGAGACTGGCTGGGAATCCCAAGTTCCGTTGACCTTTTTGAACCTGAAAATTGTTAGTTTCTCTGTCAAAGATGGTAAAAGAAGGTTCAAATTGAACTGCTGCTGTCAACGGCCATTCTAAGCTGAATGTGCCTGCTCTCGTCAGATCGCAGCAGCAATGCAGCTTAAGGCTTGGCAAGTACCAGCATGGGAGACTGGCTGGGAATCCCAAGTTCCGTTGACCTTTTTGAACCTGAAAATTGTTTTAGTTTCTCTATGAGATAGTAAAAGAAGGTTCAAACTGAACAGCTGCTGTCAACGGCCATTCTAAGCTGAATGTGCCTGCTCTCGTCAGATCGCAGCAGCAATGCAGCTTAAGGCTTGGCAAGTACCAGCATGGGAGACTGGCTGGGAATCCCAAGTTCCGTTGACCTTTTTGAACCTGAAAATTGTGTTAGTTTCTCTATGAGATAGTAAAAGAAGGTTCAAACTGAACAGCTGCTGTCAACGGCCATTCTAAGCTGAATGTGCCTGCTCTCGTCAGATCGCAGCATCAATGCAGCTTAAGGCTTGGCAAGTACCAGCATGGGAGACTGGCTGGGAATCCCAAGTTCCGTTGACCTTTTTGAACCTGAAAATTGTGTTAGTTTCTCTATGAGATAGTAAAAGAAGGTTCAAATTGAACAGCTGCTGTCAACAGCCATTCTAAGCTGAATGTGCCTGCTCTCGTCAGATCGCAGCAGCAATGCAGCTTAAGGCTTGGCAAGTACCAGCATGGGAGACTGGCTGGGAATCCCAAGTTCCGTTGACCTTTTTGAACCTGAAAATTGTGTTAGTTTCTCTATGAGATAGTAAAAGAAGGTTCAAATTGAACAGCTGCTGTCAACGGCCATTCTAAGCTGAATGTGCCTGCTCTCGTCAGATCGCAGCAGCAATGCAGCTTAAGGCTTGGCAAGTACCAGCATGGGAGACTGGCTGGGAATCCCAAGTTCCGTTGACCTTTTTGAACCTGAAAATTGTTAGTTTCTCTGTCAAAGATGGTAAAAGAAGGTTCAAATTGAACAGCTGCTGTCAACGGCCATTCTAAGCTGAATGTGCCTGCTCTCGTCAGATTGCAGCAGCAATGCAGCTTAAGGCTTGGCAAGTACCAGCATGGGAGACTGGCTGGGAATCCCAAGTTCCGTTGACCTTTTTGAACCTGAAAATTGTGTTAGTTTCTCTATGAGATAGTAAAAGAAGGTTCAAACTGAACAGCTGCTGTCAACGGCCATTCTAAGCTGAATGTGCCTGCTCTCGTCAGATCGCAGCAGCAATGCAGCTTAAGGCTTGGCAAGTACCAGCATGGGAGACTGGCTGGGAATCCCAAGTTCCGTTGACCTTTTTGAACCTGAAAATTGTGTTAGTTTCTCTATGAGATAGTAAAAGAAGGTTCAAACTGAACAGCTGCTGTCAACGGCCATTCTAAGCTGAATGTGCCTGCTCTCGTCAGATCGCAGCATCAATGCAGCTTAAGGCTTGGCAAGTACCAGCATGGGAGACTGGCTGGGAATCCCAAGTTCCGTTGACCTTTTTGAACCTGAAAATTGTGTTAGTTTCTCTATGAGATAGTAAAAGAAGGTTCAAATTGAACAGCTGCTGTCAACAGCCATTCTAAGCTGAATGTGCCTGCTCTCGTCAGATCGCAGCAGCAATGCAGCTTAAGGCTTGGCAAGTACCAGCATGGGAGACTGGCTGGGAATCCCAAGTTCCGTTGACCTTTTTGAACCTGAAAATTGTGTTAGTTTCTCTATGAGATAGTAAAAGAAGGTTCAAATTGAACAGCTGCTGTCAACGGCCATTCTAAGCTGAATGTGCCTGCTCTCGTCAGATCGCAGCAGCAATGCAGCTTAAGGCTTGGCAAGTACCAGCATGGGAGACTGGCTGGGAATCCCAAGTTCCGTTGACCTTTTTGAACCTGAAAATTGTGTTAGTTTCTCTATGAGATAGTAAAAGAAGGTTCAAACTGAACAGCTGCTGTCAACGGCCATTCTAAGCTGAATGTGCCTGCTCTCGTCAGATCGCAGCAGCAATGCAGCTTAAGGCTTGGCAAGTACCAGCATGGGAGACTGGCTGGGAATCCCAAGTTCCGTTGACCTTTTTGAACCTGAAAATTGTGTTAGTTTCTCTATGAGATAGTAAAAGAAGGTTCAAACTGAACAGCTGCTGTCAACGGCCATTCTAAGCTGAATGTGCCTGCTCTCGTCAGATCGCAGCATCAATGCAGCTTAAGGCTTGGCAAGTACCAGCATTGGAGACTGGCTGGGAATCCCAAGTTCCGTTGACCTTTTTGAACCTGAAAATTGTGTTAGTTTCTCTATGAGATAGTAAAAGAAGGTTCAAATTGAACAGCTTCTGTCAACAGCCATTCTAAGCTGAATGTGCCTGCTCTCGTCAGATCGCAGCAGCAATGCAGCTAAAGGCTTGGCAAGTACCAGCATGGGAGACTGGCTGGGAATCCCAAGTTCTGTTGACCTTTTTGAACCTGAAAATTGTGTTAGTTTCTCTATGAGATAGTAAAAGAAGGTTCAAATTGAACAGCTGCTGTCAACGGCCATTCTAAGCTGAATGTGCCTGCTCTCGTCAGATCGCAGCAGCAATGCAGCTTAAGGCTTGGCAAGTACCAGCATGGGAGACTGGCTGGAAATCCCAAGTTCCGTTAACCTTTTTGAACCTGAAAATTGTGTTAGTTTCTCTATGAGATAGTAAAAGAAGGTTCAAACTGAACAGCTGCTGTCAACGGCCATTCTAAGCTGAATGTGCCTGCTCTCGTCAGATCGCAGCATCAATGCAGCTTAAGGCTTGGCAAGTACCAGCATGGGAGACTGGCTGGGAATCCCAAGTTCCGTTGACCTTTTTGAACCTGAAAATTGTGTTAGTTTCTCTATGAGATAGTAAAAGAAGGTTCAAATTGAACAGCTGCTGTCAACAGCCATTCTAAGCTGAATGTGCCTGCTCTCGTCATATCGCAGCAGCAATGCAGCTTAAGGCTTGGCAAGTACCAGCATGGGAGACTGGCTGGGAATCCCAAGTTCTGTTGACCTTTTTGAACCTGAAAATTGTGTTAGTTTCTCTATGAGATAGTAAAAGAAGGTTCAAATTGAACAGCTGCTGTCAACGGCCATTCTAAGCTGAATGTGCCTGCTCTTATCAGATCGCAGCAGCTTAAGGCTTGGCAAGTACCAGCATGGGAGACTGGCTGGGAATCCCAAGTTCTGTTGACCTTTTTGAACCTGAAAATTGTGTTAGTTTCTCTATGAGATAGTAAAAGAAGGTTCAAATTGAACAGCTGCTGTCAACGGCCATTCTAAGCTGAATGTGCCTGCTCTCGTCAGATCGCAGCAGCTTAAGGCTTGGCAAGTACCAGCATGGGAGACTGGCTGGGAATCCCAAGTTCCGTTGACCTTTTTGAACCTGAAAATTGTGTTAGTTTCTCTATGAGATAGTAAAAGAAGGTTCAAACTGAACAGCTGCTGTCAACGGCCATTCTAAGCTGAATGTGCCTGCTCTCGTCAGATCGCAGCAGCAATGCAGCTTAAGGCTTGGCAAGTACCAGCATGGGAGACTGGCTGGGAATCCCAAGTTCCGTTGACCTTTTTGAACCTGAAAATTGTGTTAGTTTCTCTATGAGATAGTAAAAGAAGGTTCAAACTGAACAGCTGCTGTCAACGGCCATTCTAAGCTGAATGTGCCTGCTCTCGTCAGATCGCAGCATCAATGCAGCTTAAGGCTTGGCAAGTACCAGCATGGGAGACTGGCTGGGAATCCCAAGTTCCGTTGACCTTTTTGAACCTGAAAATTGTGTTAGTTTCTCTATGAGATAGTAAAAGAAGGTTCAAATTGAACAGCTGCTGTCAACAGCCATTCTAAGCTGAATGTGCCTGCTCTCGTCAGATCGCAGCAGCAATGCAGCTTAAGGCTTGGCAAGTACCAGCATGGGAGACTGGCTGGGAATCCCAAGTTCTGTTGACCTTTTTGAACCTGAAAATTGTGTTAGTTTCTCTATGAGATAGTAAAAGAAGGTTCAAATTGAACAGCTGCTGTCAACGGCCATTCTAAGCTGAATGTGCCTGCTCTCGTCAGATCGCAGCAGCAATGCAGCTTAAGGCTTGGCAAGTACCAGCATGGGAGACTGGCTGGGAATCACAAGTTCCGTTGACCTTTTTGAACCTGAAAATTGTGTTAGTTTCTCTATGAGATAGTAAAAGAAGGTTCAAATTGAACAGCTGCTGTCAACGGCCATTCTAAGCTGAATGTGCCTGCTCTCGTCAGATCGCAGCAGCAATGCAGCTTAAGGCTTGGCAAGTACCAGCATGGGAGACTGGCTGGGAATCCCAAGTTCCGTTGACCTTTTTGAACCTGAAAATTGTTAGTTTCTCTGTCAAAGATGGTAAAAGAAGGTTCAAATTGAACAGCTGCTGTCAACGGCCATTCTAAGCTGAATGTGCCTGCTCTCGTCAGATCGCAGCAGCAATGCAGCTTAAGGCTTGGCAAGTACCAGCATGGGAGACTGGCTGGGAATCCCAAGTTCCGTTGACCTTTTTGAACCTGAAAATTGTGTTAGTTTCTCTATGAGATAGTAAAAGAAGGTTCAAACTGAACAGCTGCTGTCAACGGCCATTCTAAGCTGAATGTGCCTGCTCTCGTCAGATCGCAGCATCAATGCAGCTTAAGGCTTGGCAAGTACCAGCATGGGAGACTGGCTGGGAATCCCAAGTTCCGTTGACCTTTTTGAACCTGAAAATTGTGTTAGTTTCTCTATGAGATAGTAAAAGAAGGTTCAAATTGAACAGCTGCTGTCAACAGCCATTCTAAGCTGAATGTGCCTGCTCTCGTCAGATCGCAGCAGCAATGCAGCTTAAGGCTTGGCAAGTACCAGCATGGGAGACTGGCTGGGAATCCCAAGTTCCGTTGACCTTTTTGAACCTGAAAATTGTGTTAGTTTCTCTATGAGATAGTAAAAGAAGGTTCAAATTGAACAGCTGCTGTCAACGGCCATTCTAAGCTGAATGTGCCTGCTCTCGTCAGATCGCAGCAGCAATGCAGCTTAAGGCTTGGCAAGTACCAGCATGGGAGACTGGCTGGGAATCCCAAGTTCCGTTGACCTTTTTGAACCTGAAAATTGTTAGTTTCTCTGTCAAAGATGGTAAAAGAAGGTTCAAATTGAACAGCTGCTGTCAACGGCCATTCTAAGCTGAATGTGCCTGCTCTCGTCAGATTGCAGCAGCAATGCAGCTTAAGGCTTGGCAAGTACCAGCATGGGAGACTGGCTGGGAATCCCAAGTTCCGTTGACCTTTTTGAACCTGAAAATTGTGTTAGTTTCTCTATGAGATAGTAAAAGAAGGTTCAAACTGAACAGCTGCTGTCAACGGCCATTCTAAGCTGAATGTGCCTGCTCTCGTCAGATCGCAGCAGCAATGCAGCTTAAGGCTTGGCAAGTACCAGCATGGGAGACTGGCTGGGAATCCCAAGTTCCGTTGACCTTTTTGAACCTGAAAATTGTGTTAGTTTCTCTATGAGATAGTAAAAGAAGGTTCAAACTGAACAGCTGCTGTCAACGGCCATTCTAAGCTGAATGTGCCTGCTCTCGTCAGATCGCAGCATCAATGCAGCTTAAGGCTTGGCAAGTACCAGCATGGGAGACTGGCTGGGAATCCCAAGTTCCGTTGACCTTTTTGAACCTGAAAATTGTGTTAGTTTCTCTATGAGATAGTAAAAGAAGGTTCAAATTGAACAGCTGCTGTCAACAGCCATTCTAAGCTGAATGTGCCTGCTCTCGTCAGATCGCAGCAGCAATGCAGCTTAAGGCTTGGCAAGTACCAGCATGGGAGACTGGCTGGGAATCCCAAGTTCCGTTGACCTTTTTGAACCTGAAAATTGTGTTAGTTTCTCTATGAGATAGTAAAAGAAGGTTCAAATTGAACAGCTGCTGTCAACGGCCATTCTAAGCTGAATGTGCCTGCTCTCGTCAGATCGCAGCAGCAATGCAGCTTAAGGCTTGGCAAGTACCAGCATGGGAGACTGGCTGGGAATCCCAAGTTCCGTTGACCTTTTTGAACCTGAAAATTGTGTTAGTTTCTCTATGAGATAGTAAAAGAAGGTTCAAACTGAACAGCTGCTGTCAACGGCCATTCTAAGCTGAATGTGCCTGCTCTCGTCAGATCGCAGCAGCAATGCAGCTTAAGGCTTGGCAAGTACCAGCATGGGAGACTGGCTGGGAATCCCAAGTTCCGTTGACCTTTTTGAACCTGAAAATTGTGTTAGTTTCTCTATGAGATAGTAAAAGAAGGTTCAAACTGAACAGCTGCTGTCAACGGCCATTCTAAGCTGAATGTGCCTGCTCTCGTCAGATCGCAGCATCAATGCAGCTTAAGGCTTGGCAAGTACCAGCATGGGAGACTGGCTGGGAATCCCAAGTTCCGTTGACCTTTTTGAACCTGAAAATTGTGTTAGTTTCTCTATGAGATAGTAAAAGAAGGTTCAAATTGAACAGCTTCTGTCAACAGCCATTCTAAGCTGAATGTGCCTGCTCTCGTCAGATCGCAGCAGCAATGCAGCTAAAGGCTTGGCAAGTACCAGCATGGGAGACTGGCTGGGAATCCCAAGTTCTGTTGACCTTTTTGAACCTGAAAATTGTGTTAGTTTCTCTATGAGATAGTAAAAGAAGGTTCAAATTGAACAGCTGCTGTCAACGGCCATTCTAAGCTGAATGTGCCTGCTCTCGTCAGATCGCAGCAGCAATGCAGCTTAAGGCTTGGCAAGTACCAGCATGGGAGACTGGCTGGAAATCCCAAGTTCCGTTGACCTTTTTGAACCTGAAAATTGTGTTAGTTTCTCTATGAGATAGTAAAAGAAGGTTCAAACTGAACAGCTGCTGTCAACGGCCATTCTAAGCTGAATGTGCCTGCTCTCGTCAGATCGCAGCATCAATGCAGCTTAAGGCTTGGCAAGTACCAGCATGGGAGACTGGCTGGGAATCCCAAGTTCCGTTGACCTTTTTGAACCTGAAAATTGTGTTAGTTTCTCTATGAGATAGTAAAAGAAGGTTCAAATTGAACAGCTGCTGTCAACAGCCATTCTAAGCTGAATGTGCCTGCTCTCGTCATATCGCAGCAGCAATGCAGCTTAAGGCTTGGCAAGTACCAGCATGGGAGACTGGCTGGGAATCCCAAGTTCTGTTGACCTTTTTGAACCTGAAAATTGTGTTAGTTTCTCTATGAGATAGTAAAAGAAGGTTCAAATTGAACAGCTGCTGTCAACGGCCATTCTAAGCTGAATGTGCCTGCTCTTATCAGATCGCAGCAGCTTAAGGCTTGGCAAGTACCAGCATGGGAGACTGGCTGGGAATCCCAAGTTCTGTTGACCTTTTTGAACCTGAAAATTGTGTTAGTTTCTCTATGAGATAGTAAAAGAAGGTTCAAATTGAACAGCTGCTGTCAACGGCCATTCTAAGCTGAATGTGCCTGCTCTCGTCAGATCGCAGCAGCTTAAGGCTTGGCAAGTACCAGCATGGGAGACTGGCTGGGAATCCCAAGTTCCGTTGACCTTTTTGAACCTGAAAATTGTGTTAGTTTCTCTATGAGATAGTAAAAGAAGGTTCAAACTGAACAGCTGCTGTCAACGGCCATTCTAAGCTGAATGTGCCTGCTCTCGTCAGATCGCAGCAGCAATGCAGCTTAAGGCTTGGCAAGTACCAGCATGGGAGACTGGCTGGGAATCCCAAGTTCCGTTGACCTTTTTGAACCTGAAAATTGTGTTAGTTTCTCTATGAGATAGTAAAAGAAGGTTCAAACTGAACAGCTGCTGTCAACGGCCATTCTAAGCTGAATGTGCCTGCTCTCGTCAGATCGCAGCATCAATGCAGCTTAAGGCTTGGCAAGTACCAGCATGGGAGACTGGCTGGGAATCCCAAGTTCCGTTGACCTTTTTGAACCTGAAAATTGTGTTAGTTTCTCTATGAGATAGTAAAAGAAGGTTCAAATTGAACAGCTGCTGTCAACAGCCATTCTAAGCTGAATGTGCCTGCTCTCGTCAGATCGCAGCAGCAATGCAGCTTAAGGCTTGGCAAGTACCAGCATGGGAGACTGGCTGGGAATCCCAAGTTCTGTTGACCTTTTTGAACCTGAAAATTGTGTTAGTTTCTCTATGAGATAGTAAAAGAAGGTTCAAATTGAACAGCTGCTGTCAACGGCCATTCTAAGCTGAATGTGCCTGCTCTCGTCAGATCGCAGCAGCTTAAGGCTTGGCAAGTACCAGCATGAGAGACTGGCTGGGAATCCCAAGTTCCGTTGACCTTTTTGAACCTGAAAATTGTGTTAGTTTCTCTATGAGATAGTAAAAGAAGGTTCAAATTGAACAGCTGCTGTCAACGGCCATTCTAAGCTGAATGTGCCTGCTCTCGTCAGATCGCAGCAGCAATGCAGCTTAAGGCTTGGCAAGTACCAGCATGGGAGACTGGCTGGGAATCCCAAGTTCCGTTGACCTTTTTGAACCTGAAAATTGTTAGTTTCTCTGTCAAAGATGGTAAAAGAAGGTTCAAATTGAACAGCTGCTGTCAACGGCCATTCTAAGCTGAATGTGCCTGCTCTCGTCAGATCGCAGCAGCAATGCAGCTTAAGGCTTGGCAAGTACCAGCATGGGAGACTGGCTGGGAATCCCAAGTTCCGTTGACCTTTTTGAACCTGAAAATTGTGTTAGTTTCTCTATGAGATAGTAAAAGAAGGTTCAAACTGAACAGCTGCTGTCAACGGCCATTCTAAGCTGAATGTGCCTGCTCTCGTCAGATCGCAGCAGCAATGCAGCTTAAGGCTTGGCAAGTACCAGCATGGGAGTCTGGCTGGGAATCCCAAGTTCCGTTGACCTTTTTGAACCTGAAAATTGTGTTAGTTTCTCTATGAGATAGTTAAAGAAGGTTCAAATTGAACAGCTGCTGTCAACGGCCATTCTAAGCTGAATGTGCCTGCTCTCGTCAGATCGCAGCAGCAATGCAGCTTAAGGCTTGGCAAGTACCAGCATGGGAGACTGGCTGGGAATCCCAAGTTCTGTTGACCTTTTTGAACCTGAAAATTGTGTTAGTTTTTCTATGAGATAGTAAAAGAAAGTTCAAATTGAACAGCTGCTGTCAACGGCCATTCTAAGCTGAATGTGCCTGCTCTCGTCAGATCGCAGCAGCAATGCAGCTTAAGGCTTTGCAAGTACCAGCATGGGAGACTGGCTGGGAATCCCAAGTTCTGTTGACCTTTTTGAACCTGAAAATTGTGTTAGTTTCTCTATGAGATAGTAAAAGAAGGTTCAAATTGAACAGCTGCTGTCAACGGCCATTCTAAGCTGAATGTGCCTGCTCTCGTCAGATTGCAGCAGCAATGCAGCTTAAGGCTTGGCAAGTACCAGCATGGGAGACGGGCTGGGAATCCCAAGTTCCGTTGACCTTTTTGAACCTGAAAATTGTGTTAGTTTCTCTATGAGATAGTAAAAGAAGGTTCAAACTGAACAGCTGCTGTCAACGGCCATTCTAAGCTGAATGTGCCTGCTCTCGTCAGATCGCAGCAGCAATGCAGCTTAAGGCTTGGCAAGTACCAGCATGGGAGACTGGCTGGGAATCCCAAGTTCCGTTGACCTTTTTGAACCTGAAAATTGTGTTAGTTTCTCTATGAGATAGTAAAAGAAGGTTCAAATTGAACAGCTGCTGTCAACGGCCATTCTAAGCTGAATGTGCGTGCTCTTGTCAGATCGCAGCAGCGATGCAGCTAAAGGCTTGGCAAGTACCAGCATGGGAGACTGGCTGGGAATCCCAAGTTCTGGTGACCTTTTTGAACCTGAAAATTGTGTTAGTTTCTCTATAAGATAGTAGAAGAAGGTTCAAATTGAACAACTACTGTCAACGGCCATTCTAAGCTGAATGTGCCTGCTCTCGTCAGATCGCAGCAGCAATGCAGCTTAAGGCTTGGCAAGTACCAGCATGGGAGACTGGCTGGGAATTCCAAGTTCCGTTGACCTTTTTGAACCTGAAAATTGTGTTAGTTTCTCTATGAGATAGTAAAAGAAGGTTCAAATTGAACAGCTGCTGTCAACGGCCATTCTAAGCTCAATGTGCCTGCTCTCGTCAGATCGCAGCAGCAATGCAGCTTAAGGCTTGGCAAGTACCAGCATGGGAGACTGGCTGGGAATCCCAAGTTCCGTTGACCTTTTTGAACCTGAAAATTGTTAGTTTCTCTGTCAAAGATGGTAAAAGAAGGTTCAAATTGAACAGCTGCTGTCAACGGCCATTCTAAGCTGAATGTGCCTGCTCTCGTCAGATCGCAGCAGCAATGCAGCTTAAGGCTTGGCAAGTACCAGCATGGGAGACTGGCTGGGAATCCCAAGTTCCGTTGACCTTTTTGAACCTGAAAATTGTGTTAGTTTCTCTATGAGATAGTAAAAGAAGGTTCAAATTGAACAGCTGCTGTCAACGGCCATTCTAAGCTGAATGTGCGTGCTCTCGTCAGATCGCAGCAGCAATGCAGCTTAAGGCTTGGCAAGTACCAGCATGGGAGACTGGCTGGGAATCCCAAGTTCCGTTGACCTTTTTGAACCTGAAAATTGTGTTAGTTTCTCTATGAGATAGTAAAAGAAGGTTCAAATTGAACAACTGCTGTCAACGGCCATTCTAAGCTGAATGTGCCTGCTCTCGTCAGATCGCAGCAGCAATGCAGCTTAAGGCTTGGCAAGTACCAGCATGGGAGACTGGCTGGGAATCCCAAGTTCCGTTGACCTTTTTGAACCTGAAAATTGTGTTAGTTTCTCTATGAGATAGTAAAAGAAGGTTCAAATTGAACAGCTGCTGTCAACGGCCATTCTAAGCTCAATGTGCCTGCTCTCGTCAGATCGCAGCAGCAATGCAGCTTAAGGCTTGTCAAGTACCAGCATGGGAGACTGGCTGGGAATCCCAAGTTCCGTTGACCTTTTTGAACCTGAAAATTGTTAGTTTCTCTGTCAAAGATGGTAAAAGAAGGTTCAAATTGAACAGCTGCTGTCAACGGCCATTCTAAGCTGAATGTGCCTGCTCTCGTCAGATTGCAGCAGCAATGCAGCTTAAGGCTTGGCAAGTACCAGCATGGGAGACTGGCTGGGAATCCCAAGTTCCGTTGACCTTTTTGAACCTGAAAATTGTTTTAGTTTCTCTATGAGATAGTAAAAGAAGGTTCAAACTGAACAGCTGCTGTCAACGGCCATTCTAAGCTGAATGTGCCTGCTCTCGTCAGATCGCAGCAGCAATGCAGCTTAAGGCTTGGCAAGTACCAGCATGGGAGACTGGCTGGGAATCCCAAGTTCCGTTGACCTTTTTGAACCTGAAAATTGTGTTAGTTTCTCTATGAGATAGTAAAAGAAGGTTCAAACTGAACAGCTGCTGTCAACGGCCATTCTAAGCTGAATGTGCCTGCTCTCTTCAGATCGCAGCATCAATGCAGCTTAAGGCTTGGCAAGTACCAGCATGGGAGACTGGCTGGGAATCCCAAGTTCCGTTGACCTTTTTGAACCTGAAAATTGTGTTAGTTTCTCTATGAGATAGTAAAAGAAGGTTCAAATTGAACAGCTGCTGTCAACAGCCATTCTAAGCTGAATGTGCCTGCTCTCGTCAGATCGCAGCAGCAATGCAGCTTAAGGCTTGGAAAGTACCAGCATGGGAGACTGGCTGGGAATCCCAAGTTCCGTTGACCTTTTTGAACCTGAAAATTGTGTTAGTTTCTCTATGAGATAGTAAAAGAAGGTTCAAATTGAACAGCTGCTGTCAACGGCCATTCTAAGCTGAATGTGCCTGCTCTCGTCAGATCGCAGCAGCAATGCAGCTTAAGGCTTGGCAAGTACCAGCATGGGAGACTGGCTGGGAATCCCAAGTTCCGTTGACCTTTTTGAACCTGAAAATTGTTAGTTTCTCTGTCAAAGATGGTAAAAGAAGGTTCAAATTGAACAGCTGCTGTCAACGGCCATTCTAAGCTGAATGTGCCTGCTCTCGTCAGATCGCAGCAGCAATGCAGCTTAAGGCTTGGCAAGTACCAGCATGGGAGACTGGCTGGGAATCCCAAGTTCCGTTGACCTTTTTGAACCTGAAAATTGTGTTAGTTTCTCTATGAGATAGTAAAAGAAGGTTCAAATTGAACAGCTGCTGTCAACGGCCATTCTAAGCTGAATGTGCCTGCTCTCATCAGATCGCAGCAGCTTAAGGCTTGGCAAGTACCAGCATGGGAGACTGGCTGGGAATCCCAAGTTCTGTTGACCTTTTTGAACCTGAAAATTGTGTTAGTTTCTCTATGAGATAGTAAAAGAAGGTTCAAATTGAACAGCTGCTGTCAACGGCCATTCTAAGCTGAATGTGCCTGCTCTCGTCAGATCGCAGCAGCTTAAGGCTTGGCAAGTACCAGCATGGGAGACTGGCTGGGAATCCCAAGTTCCGTTGACCTTTTTGAACCTGAAAATTGTGTTAGTTTCTCTATGAGATAGTAAAAGAAGGTTCAAACTGAACAGCTGCTGTCAACGGCCATTCTAAGCTGAATGTGCCTGCTCTCGTCAGATCGCAGCAGCAATGAAGCTTAAGGCTTGGCAAGTACCAGCATGGGAGACTGGCTGGGAATCCCAAGTTCCGTTGACCTTTTTGAACCTGAAAATTGTGTTAGTTTCTCTATGAGATAGTAAAAGAAGGTTCAAACTGAACAGCTGCTGTCAACGGCCATTCTAAGCTGAATGTGCCTGCTCTCGTCAGATCGCAGCATCAATGCAGCTTAAGGCTTGGCAAGTACCAGCATGGGAGACTGGCTGGGAATCCCAAGTTCTGTTGACCTTTTTGAACCTGAAAATTGTGTTAGTTTCTCTATGAGATAGTAAAAGAAGGTTCAAATTGAACAGCTGCTGTCAACAGCCATTCTAAGCTGAATGTGCCTGCTCTCGTCAGATCGCAGCAGCAATGCAGCTTAAGGCTTGGCAAGTACCAGCATGGGAGACTGGCTGGGAATCCCAAGTTCTGTTGACCTTTTTGAACCTGAAAATTGTGTTAGTTTCTCTATGAGATAGTAAAAGAAGGTTCAAATTGAACAGCTGCTGTCAACGGCCATTCTAAGCTGAATGTGCCTGCTCTCGTCAGATCGCAGCAGCAATGCAGCTTAAGGCTTGGCAAGTACCAGCATGGGAGACTGGCTGGGAATCCCAAGTTCCGTTGACCTTTTTGAACCTGAAAATTGTGTTAGTTTCTCTATGAGATAGTAAAAGAAGGTTCAAATTGAACAGCTGCTGTCAACGGCCATTCTAAGCTGAATGTGCCTGCTCTCATCAGATCGCAGCAGCTTAAGGCTTGGCAAGTACCAGCATGGGAGACTGGCTGGGAATCCCAAGTTCTGTTGACCTTTTTGAACCTGAAAATTGTGTTAGTTTCTCTATGAGATAGTAAAAGAAGGTTCAAATTGAACAGCTGCTGTCAACGGCCATTCTAAGCTGAATGTGCCTGCTCTCGTCAGATCGCAGCAGCTTAAGGCTTGGCAAGTACCAGCATGGGAGACTGGCTGGGAATCCCAAGTTCCGTTGACCTTTTTGAACCTGAAAATTGTGTTAGTTTCTCTATGAGATAGTAAAAGAAGGTTCAAACTGAACAGCTGCTGTCAACGGCCATTCTAAGCTGAATGTGCCTGCTCTCGTCAGATCGCAGCAGCAATGAAGCTTAAGGCTTGGCAAGTACCAGCATGGGAGACTGGCTGGGAATCCCAAGTTCCGTTGACCTTTTTGAACCTGAAAATTGTGTTAGTTTCTCTATGAGATAGTAAAAGAAGGTTCAAATTGAACAGCTGCTGTCAACGGCCATTCTAAGCTGAATGTGCCTGCTCTCGTCAGATCGCAGCAGCTTAAGGCTTGGCAAGTACCAGCATGAGAGACTGGCTGGGAATCCCAAGTTCCGTTGACCTTTTTGAACCTGAAAATTGTGTTAGTTTCTCTATGAGATAGTAAAAGAAGGTTCAAATTGAACAGCTGCTGTCAACGGCCATTCTAAGCTGAATGTGCCTGCTCTCGTCAGATCGCAGCAGCAATGCAGCTTAAGGCTTGGCAAGTACCAGCATGGGAGACTGGCTGGGAATCCCAAGTTCCGTTGACCTTTTTGAACCTGAAAATTGTGTTAGTTTCTCTATGAGATAGTAAAAGAAGGTTCAAATTGAACAGCTGCTGTCAACGGCCATTCTAAGCTGAATGTGCCTGCTCTCGTCAGATCGCAGCAGCAATGCAGCTTAAGGCTTGGCAAGTACCAGCATGGGAGACTGGCTGGGAATCCCAAGTTCCGTTGACCTTTTTGAACCTGAAAATTGTGTTAGTTTCTCTATGAGATAGTAAAAGAAAGTTCAAACTGAACAGCTGCTGTCAACGGCCATTCTAAGCTGAATGTGCCTGCTCTCGTCAGATCGCAGCAGCAATGCAGCTTAAGGCTTGGCAAGTACCAGCATGGGAGTCTGGCTGGGAATCCCAAGTTCCGTTGACCTTTTTGAACCTGAAAATTGTGTTAGTTTCTCTATGAGATAGTTAAAGAAGGTTCAAATTGAACAGCTGCTGTCAACGGCCATTCTAAGCTGAATGTGCCTGCTCTCGTCAGATCGCAGCAGCAATGCAGCTTAAGGCTTGGCAAGTACCAGCATGGGAGACTGGCTGGGAATCCCAAGTTCTGTTGACCTTTTTGAACCTGAAAATTGTGTTAGTTTTTCTATGAGATAGTAAAAGAAAGTTCAAATTGAACAGCTGCTGTCAACGGCCATTCTAAGCTGAATGTGCCTGCTCTCGTCAGATCGCAGCAGCAATGCAGCTTAAGGCTTTGCAAGTACCAGCATGGGAGACTGGCTGGGAATCCCAAGTTCTGTTGACCTTTTTGAACCTGAAAATTGTGTTAGTTTCTCTATGAGATAGTAAAAGAAGGTTCAAATTGAACAGCTGCTGTCAACGGCCATTCTAAGCTGAATGTGCCTGCTCTCGTCAGATCGCAGCAGCAATGCAGCTTAAGGCTTGGCAAGTACCAGCATGGGAGACGGGCTGGGAATCCCAAGTTCCGTTGACCTTTTTGAACCTGAAAATTGTGTTAGTTTCTCTATGAGATAGTAAAAGAAGGTTCAAACTGAACAGCTGCTGTCAACGGCCATTCTAAGCTGAATGTGCCTGCTCTCGTCAGATCGCAGCAGCAATGCAGCTTAAGGCTTGGCAAGTACCAGCATGGGAGACTGGCTGGGAATCCCAAGTTCCGTTGACCTTTTTGAACCTGAAAATTGTGTTAGTTTCTCTATGAGATAGTAAAAGAAGGTTCAAACTGAACAGCTGCTGTCAACGGCCATTCTAAGCTGAATGTGCCTGCTCTCGTCAGATCGCAGCAGAAATGCAGCTTAAGGCTTGGCAAGTACCAGCATGGGAGACTGGCTGGGAATCCCAAGTTCCGTTGACCTTTTTGAACCTGAAAATTGTGTTAGTTTCTCTATGAGATAGTAAAAGAAGGTTCAAATTGAAGAGCTGCTGTCAACGGCCATTCTAAGCTGAATGTGCCTACTCTCGTCAGATCGCAGCAGCAATGCAGCTTAAGGCTTGGCAAGTACCAGCATGGGAGACTGGCTGGGAATCCCAAGTTCTGTTGACCTTTTTGAACCTGAAAATTGTTAGTTTCTCTGTCAAAGATGGTAAAAGAAGGTTCAAATTGAACAGCTGCTGTCAACGGCCATTCTAAGCTGAATGTGCGTGCTCTTGTCGGATCACAGCAGCGATGCGGCTTAAGGCTTGGCAAGTACCAGCATGGGAGACTGGCTGTGAATCCCAAGTTCCGTTGACCTTTTTGAACCTGAAAATTGTGTTAGTTTCTCTATGAGATAGTAAAAGAAGGTTCAAACTGAACAGCTGCTGTCAACGGCCATTCTAAGCTGAATGTGCCTGCTCTCGTCAGATCGCAGCATCAATGCAGCTTAAGGCTTGGCAAGTACCAGCATGGGAGACTGGCTGGGAATCCCAAGTTCCGTTGACCTTTTTGAACCTGAAAATTGTGTTAGTTTCTCTATGAGATAGTAAAAGAAGGTTCAAATTGAACAGCTGCTGTCAACGGCCATTCTAAGGTGAATGTGCGTGCTCTTGTCAGATCGCAGCAGCGATGCAGCTAAAGGCTTGGCAAGTACCAGCATGGGAGACTGGCTGGGAATCCCAATTTCTGGTGACCTTTTTGAACCTGAAAATTGTGTTAGTTTCTCTATAAGATAGTAGAAGAAGGTTCAAATTGAACAACTGCTGTCAACGGCCATTCTAAGCTGAATGTGCCGGCTCTCGTCAGATCGCAGCAGCAATGCAGCTTAAGGCTTGGCAAGTACCAGCATGGGAGACTGGCTGGGAATCCCAAGTTCCGTTGACCTTTTTGAACCTGAAAATTGTGTTAGTTTCTCTATGAGATAGTAAAAGAAGGTTCAAATTGAACAGCTGCTGTCAACGGCCATTCTAAGCTGAATGTGCGTGCTCTCGTCAGATCGCAGCAGCAATGCAGCTTAAGGCTTGGCAAGTACCGGCATGGGAGACTGGCTGGGAATCCCAAGTTCCGTTGACCTTTTTGAACCTGAAAATTGTGTTAGTTTCTCTATGAGATAGTAAAAGAAGGTTCAAATTGAACAGCTGCTGTCAACGGCCATTCTAAGCTGAATGTGCCTGCTCTCGTCAGATCGCAGCAGCAATGCAGCTTAAGGCTTGGCAAGTACCAGCATGGGAGACTGGCTGGGAATCCCAAGTTCTGTTGACCTTTTTGAACCTGAAAATTGTGTTAGTTTCTCTATGAGATAGTAAAAGAAGGTTCAAATTGAACAGCTGCTGTCAACGGCCATTCTAAGCTGAATGTGCCTGCTCTCGTCAGATCGCAGCAGCTTAAGGCTTGGCAAGTACCAGCATGGGAGACTGGCTGGGAATCCCAAGTTCCGTTGACCTTTTTGAACCTGAAAATTGTGTTAGTTTCTCTATGAGATAGTAAAAGAAGGTTCAAACTGAACAGCTGCTGTCAACGGCCATTCTAAGCTGAATGTGCCTGCTCTCGTCAGATCGCAGCAGCAATGCAGCTTAAGGCTTGGCAAGTACCAGCATGGGAGACTGGCTGGGAATCCCAAGTTCCGTTGACCTTTTTGAACCTGAAAATTGTGTTAGTTTCTCTATGAGATAGTAAAAGAAGGTTCAAATTGAACAGCTGCTGTCAACGGCCATTCTAAGCTGAATGTGCCTGCTCTCGTCAGATCGCAGCAGCAATGCAGCTTAAGGCTTGGCAAGTACCAGCATGGGAGACTGGCTGGGAATCCCAAGTTCCGTTGACCTTTTTGAACCTGAAAATTGTTAGTTTCTCTGTCAAAGATGGTAAAAGAAGGTTCAAATTGAACAGCTGCTGTCAACGGCCATTCTAAGCTGAATGTGCCTGCTCTCGTCAGATCGCAGCAGCAATGCAGCTTAAGGCTTGGCAAGTACCAGCATGGGAGACTGGCTGGGAATCCCAAGTTCCGTTGACCTTTTTGAACCTGAAAATTGTGTTAGTTTCTCTATGAGATAGTAAAAGAAGGTTCAAACTGAACAGCTGCTGTCAACGGCCATTCTAAGCTGAATGTGCCTGCTCTCGTCAGATCGCAGCAGCAATGCAGCTTAAGGCTTGGCAAGTACCAGCATGGGAGACTGGCTGGGAATCCCAAGTTCCGTTGACCTTTTTGAACCTGAAAATTGTGTTAGTTTCTCTATGAGATAGTAAAAGAAGGTTCAAATTGAACAGCTGCTGTCAACGGCCATTCTAAGCTGAATGTGCCTGCTCTCGTCAGATCGCAGCAGCAATGCAGCTTAAGGCTTGGCAAGTACCAGCATGGGAGACTGGCTGGGAATCCCAAGTTCCGTTGACCTTTTTGAACCTGAAAATTGTGTTAGTTTCTCTATGAGATAGTAAAAGAAGGTTCAAATTGAACAGCTGCTGTCAACGGCCATTCTAAGCTGAATGTGCCTGCTCTCGTCAGATCGCAGCAGCAATGCAGCTTAAGGCTTGGCAAGTACCAGCATGGGAGACTGGCTGGGAATCCCAAGTTCCGTTGACCTTTTTGAACCTGAAAATTGTTAGTTTCTCTGTCAAAGATGGTAAAAGAAGGTTCAAATTGAACAGCTGCTGTCAACGACCATTCTAAGCTGAATGTGCCTGCTCTCGTCAGATCGCAGCAGCAATGCAGCTTAAGGCTTGGCAAGTACCAGCATGGGAGACTGGCTGGGAATCCCAAGTTCCGTTGACCTTTTTGAACCTGAAAATTGTGTTAGTTTCTCTATGAGATAGTAAAAGAAGGTTCAAACTGAACAGCTGCTGTCAACGGCCATTCTAAGCTGAATGTGCCTGCTCTCGTCAGATCGCAGCAGCAATGCAGCTTAAGGCTTGGCAAGTACCAGCATGGGAGTCTGGCTGGGAATCCCAAGTTCCGTTGACCTTTTTGAACCTGAAAATTGTGTTAGTTTCTCTTTGAGATAGTTAAAGAAGGTTCAAATTGAACAGCTGCTGTCAACGGCCATTCTAAGCTGAATGTGCCTGCTCTCGTCAGATCGCAGCAGCAATGCAGCTTAAGGCTTGGCAAGTACCAGCATGGGAGACTGGCTGGGAATCCCAAGTTCTGTTGACCTTTTTGAACCTGAAAATTGTGTTAGTTTTTCTATGAGATAGTAAAAGAAAGTTCAAATTGAACAGCTGCTGTCAACGGCCATTCTAAGCTGAATGTGCCTGCTCTCGTCAGATCGCAGCAGCAATGCAGCTTAAGGCTTTGCAAGTACCAGCATGGGAGACTGGCTGGGAATCCCAAGTTCTGTTGACCTTTTTGAACCTGAAAATTGTGTTAGTTTCTCTATGAGATAGTAAAAGAAGGTTCAAATTGAACAGCTGCTGTCAACGGCCATTCTAAGCTGAATGTGCCTGCTCTCGTCAGATTGCAGCAGCAATGCAGCTTAAGGCTTGGCAAGTACCAGCATGGGAGACGGGCTGGGAATCCCAAGTTCCGTTGACCTTTTTGAACCTGAAAATTGTGTTAGTTTCTCTATGAGATAGTAAAAGAAGGTTCAAACTGAACAGCTGCTGTCAACGGCCATTCTAAGCTGAATGTGCCTGCTCTCGTCAGATCGCAGCAGCAATGCAGCTTAAGGCTTGGCAAGTACCAGCATGGGAGACTGGCTGGGAATCCCAAGTTCCGTTGACCTTTTTGAACCTGAAAATTGTGTTAGTTTCTCTATGAGATAGTAAAAGAAGGTTCAAATTGAACAGCTGCTGTCAACGGCCATTCTAAGCTGAATGTGCGTGCTCTTGTCAGATCGCAGCAGCGATGCAGCTAAAGGCTTGGCAAGTACCAGCATGGGAGACTGGCTGGGAATCCCAAGTTCTGGTGACCTTTTTGAACCTGAAAATTGTGTTAGTTTCTCTATAAGATAGTAGAAGAAGGTTCAAATTGAACAACTACTGTCAACGGCCATTCTAAGCTGAATGTGCCTGCTCTCGTCAGATCGCAGCAGCAATGCAGCTTAAGGCTTGGCAAGTACCAGCATGGGAGACTGGCTGGGAATCCCAAGTTCCGTTGACCTTTTTGAACCTGAAAATTGTGTTAGTTTCTCTATGAGATAGTAAAAGAAGGTTCAAATTGAACAGCTGCTGTCAACGGCCATTCTAAGCTCAATGTGCCTGCTCTCGTCAGAACGCAGCAGCAATGCAGCTTAAGGCTTGGCAAGTACCAGCATGGGAGACTGGCTGGGAATCCCAAGTCCCGTTGACCTTTTTGAACCTGAAAATTGTTAGTTTCTCTGTCAAAGATGGTAAAAGAAGGTTCAAATTGAACAGCTGCTGTCAACGGCCATTCTAAGCTGAATGTGCCTGCTCTCGTCAGATCGCAGCAGCAATGCAGCTTAAGGCTTGGCAAGTACCAGCATGGGAGACTGGCTGGGAATCCCAAGTTCCGTTGACCTTTTTGAACCTGAAAATTGTGTTAGTTTCTCTATGAGATAGTAAAAGAAGGTTCAAATTGAACAGCTGCTGTCAACGGCCATTCTAAGCTGAATGTGCGTGCTCTCGTCAGATCGCAGCAGCAATGCAGCTTAAGGCTTGGCAAGTACCAGCATGGGAGACTGGCTGGGAATCCCAAGTTCCGTTGACCTTTTTGAACCTGAAAATTGTGTTAGTTTCTCTATGAGATAGTAAAAGAAGGTTCAAATTGAACAACTGCTGTCAACGGCCATTCTAAGCTGAATGTGCCTGCTCTCGTCAGATCGCAGCAGCAATGCAGCTTAAGGCTTGGCAAGTACCAGCATGGGAGACTGGCTGGGAATCCCAAGTTCCGTTGACCTTTTTGAACCTGAAAATTGTGTTAGTTTCTCTATGAGATAGTAAAAGAAGGTTCAAATTGAACAGCTGCTGTCAACGGCCATTCTAAGCTCAATGTGCCTGCTCTCGTCAGATCGCAGCAGCAATGCAGCTTAAGGCTTGTCAAGTACCAGCATGGGAGACTGGCTGGGAATCCCAAGTTCCGTTGACCTTTTTGAACCTGAAAATTGTTAGTTTCTCTGTCAAAGATGGTAAAAGAAGGTTCAAATTGAACAGCTGCTGTCAACGGCCATTCTAAGCTGAATGTGCCTGCTCTCGTCAGATTGCAGCAGCAATGCAGCTTAAGGCTTGGCAAGTACCAGCATGGGAGACTGGCTGGGAATCCCAAGTTCCGTTGACCTTTTTGAACCTGAAAATTGTTTTAGTTTCTCTATGAGATAGTAAAAGAAGGTACAAACTGAACAGCTGCTGTCAACGGCCATTCTAAGCTGAATGTGCCTGCTCTCGTCAGATCGCAGCAGCAATGCAGCTTAAGGCTTGGCAAGTACCAGCATGGGAGACTGGCTGGGAATCCCAAGTTCCGTTGACCTTTTTGAACCTGAAAATTGTGTTAGTTTCTCTATGAGATAGTAAAAGAAGGTTCAAACTGAACAGCTGCTGTCAACGGCCATTCTAAGCTGAATGTGCCTGCTCTCTTCAGATCGCAGCATCAATGCAGCTTAAGGCTTGGCAAGTACCAGCATGGGAGACTGGCTGGGAATCCCAAGTTCCGTTGACCTTTTTGAACCTGAAAATTGTGTTAGTTTCTCTATGAGATAGTAAAAGAAGGTTCAAATTGAACAGCTGCTGTCAACAGCCATTCTAAGCTGAATGTGCCTGCTCTCGTCAGATCGCAGCAGCAATGCAGCTTAAGGCTTGGCAAGTACCAGCATGGGAGACTGGCTGGGAATCCCAAGTTCCGTTGACCTTTTTGAACCTGAAAATTGTGTTAGTTTCTCTATGAGATAGTAAAAGAAGGTTCAAATTGAACAGCTGCTGTCAACGGCCATTCTAAGCTGAATGTGCCTGCTCTCGTCAGATCGCAGCAGCAATGCAGCTTAAGGCTTGGCAAGTACCAGCATGGGAGACTGGCTGGGAATCCCAAGTTCCGTTGACCTTTTTGAACCTGAAAATTGTTAGTTTCTCTGTCAAAGATGGTAAAAGAAGGTTCAAATTGAACAGCTGCTGTCAACGGCCATTCTAAGCTGAATGTGCCTGCTCTAGTCAGATCGCAGCAGCAATGCAGCTTAAGGCTTGGCAAGTACCAGCATGGGAGACTGGCTGGGAATCCCAAGTTCCGTTGACCTTTTTGAACCTGAAAATTGTGTTAGTTTCTCTATGAGATAGTAAAAGAAGGTTCAAATTGAACAGCTGCTGTCAACGGCCATTCTAAGCTGAATGTGCCTGCTCTCATCAGATCGCAGCAGCTTAAGGCTTGGCAAGTACCAGCATGGGAGACTGGCTGGGAATCCCAAGTTCTGTTGACCTTTTTGAACCTGAAAATTGTGTTAGTTTCTCTATGAGATAGTAAAAGAAGGTTCAAATTGAACAGCTGCTGTCAACGGCCATTCTAAGCTGAATGTGCCTGCTCTCGTCAGATCGCAGCAGCTTAAGGCTTGGCAAGTACCAGCATGGGAGACTGGCTGGGAATCCCAAGTTCCGTTGACCTTTTTGAACCTGAAAATTGTGTTAGTTTCTCTATGAGATAGTAAAAGAAGGTTCAAACTGAACAGCTGCTGTCAACGGCCATTCTAAGCTGAATGTGCCTGCTCTCGTCAGATCGCAGCAGCAATGAAGCTTAAGGCTTGGCAAGTACCAGCATGGGAGACTGGCTGGGAATCCCAAGTTCCGTTGACCTTTTTGAACCTGAAAATTGTGTTAGTTTCTCTATGAGATAGTAAAAGAAGGTTCAAACTGAACAGCTGCTGTCAACGGCCATTCTAAGCTGAATGTGCCTGCTCTCGTCAGATCGCAGCATCAATGCAGCTTAAGGCTTGGCAAGTACCAGCATGGGAGACTGGCTGGGAATCCCAAGTTCCGTTGACCTTTTTGAACCTGAAAATTGTGTTAGTTTCTCTATGAGATAGTAAAAGAAGGTTCAAATTGAACAGCTGCTGTCAACAGCCATTCTAAGCTGAATGTGCCTGCTCTCGTCAGATCGCAGCAGCAATGCAGCTTAAGGCTTGGCAAGTACCAGCATGGGAGACTGGCTGGGAATCCCAAGTTCTGTTGACCTTTTTGAACCTGAAAATTGTGTTAGTTTCTCTATGAGATAGTAAAAGAAGGTTCAAATTGAACAGCTGCTGTCAACGGCCATTCTAAGCTGAATGTGCCTGCTCTCGTCAGATCGCAGCAGCTTAAGGCTTGGCAAGTACCAGCATGAGAGACTGGCTGGGAATCCCAAGTTCCGTTGACCTTTTTGAACCTGAAAATTGTGTTAGTTTCTCTATGAGATAGTAAAAGAAGGTTCAAATTGAACAGCTGCTGTCAACGGCCATTCTAAGCTGAATGTGCCTGCTCTCGTCAGATCGCAGCAGCAATGCAGCTTAAGGCTTGGCAAGTACCAGCATGGGAGACTGGCTGGGAATCCCAAGTTCCGTTGACCTTTTTGAACCTTAAAATTGTGTTAGTTTCTCTATGAGATAGTAAAAGAAGGTTCAAATTGAACAACTGCTGTCAACGGCCATTCTAAGCTGAATGTGCCTGCTCTCGTCAGATCGCAGCAGCAATGCAGCTTAAGGCTTGGCAAGTACCAGCATGGGAGACTGGCTGGGAATCCCAAGTTCCGTTGACCTTTTTGAACCTGAAAATTGTGTTAGTTTCTCTATGAGATAGTAAAAGAAGGTTCAAATTGAACAGCTGCTGTCAACGGCCATTCTAAGCTCAATGTGCCTGCTCTCGTCAGATCGCAGCAGCAATGCAGCTTAAGGCTTGGCAAGTACCAGCATGGGAGACTGGCTGGGAATCCCAAGTTCCGTTGACCTTTTTGAACCTGAAAATTGTTAGTTTCTCTGTCAAAGATGGTAAAAGAAGGTTCAAATTGAACAGCTGCTGTCAACGGCCATTCTAAGCTGAATGTGCCTGCTCTCGTCAGATTGCAGCAGCAATGCAGCTTAAGGCTTGGCAAGTACCAGCATGGGAGACTGGCTGGGAATCCCAAGTTCCGTTGACCTTTTTGAACCTGAAAATTGTTTTAGTTTCTCTATGAGATAGTAAAAGAAGGTTCAAACTGAACAGCTGCTGTCAACGGCCATTCTAAGCTGAATGTGCCTGCTCTCGTCAGATCGCAGCAGCAATGCAGCTTAAGGCTTGGCAAGTACCAGCATGGGAGACTGGCTGGGAATCCCAAGTTCCGTTGACCTTTTTGAACCTGAAAATTGTGTTAGTTTCTCTATGAGATAGTAAAAGAAGGTTCAAACTGAACAGCTGCTGTCAACGGCCATTCTAAGCTGAATGTGCCTGCTCTCTTCAGATCGCAGCATCAATGCAGCTTAAGGCTTGGCAAGTACCAGCATGGGAGACTGGCTGGGAATCCCAAGTTCCGTTGACCTTTTTGAACCTGAAAATTGTGTTAGTTTCTCTATGAGATAGTAAAAGAAGGTTCAAATTGAACAGCTGCTGTCAACAGCCATTCTAAGCTGAATGTGCCTGCTCTCGTCAGATCGCAGCAGCAATGCAGCTTAAGGCTTGGCAAGTACCAGCATGGGAGACTGGCTGGGAATCCCAAGTTCCGTTGACCTTTTTGAACCTGAAAATTGTGTTAGTTTCTCTATGAGATAGTAAAAGAAGGTTCAAATTGAACAGCTGCTGTCAACGGCCATTCTAAGCTGAATGTGCCTGCTCTCGTCAGATCGCAGCAGCAATGCAGCTTAAGGCTTGGCAAGTACCAGCATGGGAGACTGGCTGGGAATCCCAAGTTCCGTTGACCTTTTTGAACCTGAAAATTGTTAGTTTCTCTGTCAAAGATGGTAAAAGAAGGTTCAAATTGAACAGCTGCTGTCAACGGCCATTCTAAGCTGAATGTGCCTGCTCTCGTCAGATCGCAGCAGCAATGCAGCTTAAGGCTTGGCAAGTACCAGCATGGGAGACTGGCTGGGAATCCCAAGTTCCGTTGACCTTTTTGAACCTGAAAATTGTGTTAGTTTCTCTATGAGATAGTAAAAGAAGGTTCAAATTGAACAGCTGCTGTCAACGGCCATTCTAAGCTGAATGTGCCTGCTCTCATCAGATCGCAGCAGCTTAAGGCTTGGCAAGTACCAGCATGGGAGACTGGCTGGGAATCCCAAGTTCTGTTGACCTTTTTGAACCTGAAAATTGTGTTAGTTTCTCTATGAGATAGTAAAAGAAGGTTCAAATTGAACAGCTGCTGTCAACGGCCATTCTAAGCTGAATGTGCCTGCTCTCGTCAGATCGCAGCAGCTTAAGGCTTGGCAAGTACCAGCATGGGAGACTGGCTGGGAATCCCAAGTTCCGTTGACCTTTTTGAACCTGAAAATTGTGTTAGTTTCTCTATGAGATAGTAAAAGAAGGTTCAAATTGAACAGCTGCTGTCAACGGCCATTCTAAGCTGAATGTGCCTGCTCTCGTCAGATCGCAGCAGCAATGAAGCTTAAGGCTTGGCAAGTACCAGCATGGGAGACTGGCTGGGAATCCCAAGTTCCGTTGACCTTTTTGAACCTGAAAATTGTGTTAGTTTCTCTATGAGATAGTAAAAGAAGGTTCAAACTGAACAGCTGCTGTCAACGGCCATTCTAAGCTGAATGTGCCTGCTCTCGTCAGATCGCAGCATCAATGCAGCTTAAGGCTTGGCAAGTACCAGCATGGGAGACTGGCTGGGAATCCCAAGTTCTGTTGACCTTTTTGAACCTGAAAATTGTGTTAGTTTCTCTATGAGATAGTAAAAGAAGGTTCAAATTGAACAGCTGCTGTCAACAGCCATTCTAAGCTGAATGTGCCTGCTCTCGTCAGATCGCAGCAGCAATGCAGCTTAAGGCTTGGCAAGTACCAGCATGGGAGACTGGCTGGGAATCCCAAGTTCTGTTGACCTTTTTGAACCTGAAAATTGTGTTAGTTTCTCTATGAGATAGTAAAAGAAGGTTCAAATTGAACAGCTGCTGTCAACGGCCATTCTAAGCTGAATGTGCCTGCTCTCGTCAGATCGCAGCAGCAATGCAGCTTAAGGCTTGGCAAGTACCAGCATGGGAGACTGGCTGGGAATCCCAAGTTCCGTTGACCTTTTTGAACCTGAAAATTGTGTTAGTTTCTCTATGAGATAGTAAAAGAAGGTTCAAATTGAACAGCTGCTGTCAACGGCCATTCTAAGCTGAATGTGCCTGCTCTCATCAGATCGCAGCAGCTTAAGGCTTGGCAAGTACCAGCATGGGAGACTGGCTGGGAATCCCAAGTTCTGTTGACCTTTTTGAACCTGAAAATTGTGTTAGTTTCTCTATGAGATAGTAAAAGAAGGTTCAAATTGAACAGCTGCTGTCAACGGCCATTCTAAGCTGAATGTGCCTGCTCTCGTCAGATCGCAGCAGCTTAAGGCTTGGCAAGTACCAGCATGGGAGACTGGCTGGGAATCCCAAGTTCCGTTGACCTTTTTGAACCTGAAAATTGTGTTAGTTTCTCTATGAGATAGTAAAAGAAGGTTCAAACTGAACAGCTGCTGTCAACGGCCATTCTAAGCTGAATGTGCCTGCTCTCGTCAGATCGCAGCAGCAATGAAGCTTAAGGCTTGGCAAGTACCAGCATGGGAGACTGGCTGGGAATCCCAAGTTCCGTTGACCTTTTTGAACCTGAAAATTGTGTTAGTTTCTCTATGAGATAGTAAAAGAAGGTTCAAACTGAACAGCTGCTGTCAACGGCCATTCTAAGCTGAATGTGCCTGCTCTCGTCAGATCGCAGCATCAATGCAGCTTAAGGCTTGGCAAGTACCAGCATGGGAGACTGGCTGGGAATCCCAAGTTCCGTTGACCTTTTTGAACCTGAAAATTGTGTTAGTTTCTCTATGAGATAGTAAAAGAAGGTTCAAATTGAACAGCTGCTGTCAACAGCCATTCTAAGCTGAATGTGCCTGCTCTCGTCAGATCGCAGCAGCAATGCAGCTTAAGGCTTGGCAAGTACCAGCATGGGAGACTGGCTGGGAATCCCAAGTTCTGTTGACCTTTTTGAACCTGAAAATTGTGTTAGTTTCTCTATGAGATAGTAAAAGAAGGTTCAAATTGAACAGCTGCTGTCAACGGCCATTCTAAGCTGAATGTGCCTGCTCTCGTCAGATCGCAGCAGCTTAAGGCTTGGCAAGTACCAGCATGAGAGACTGGCTGGGAATCCCAAGTTCCGTTGACCTTTTTGAACCTGAAAATTGTGTTAGTTTCTCTATGAGATAGTAAAAGAAGGTTCAAATTGAACAGCTGCTGTCAACGGCCATTCTAAGCTGAATGTGCCTGCTCTCGTCAGATCGCAGCAGCAATGCAGCTTAAGGCTTGGCAAGTACCAGCATGGGAGACTGGCTGGGAATCCCAAGTTCCGTTGACCTTTTTGAACCTGAAAATTGTGTTAGTTTCTCTATGAGATAGTAAAAGAAGGTTCAAATTGAACAGCTGCTGTCAACGGCCATTCTAAGCTGAATGTGCCTGCTCTCGTCAGATCGCAGCAGCAATGCAGCTTAAGGCTTGGCAAGTACCAGCATGGGAGACTGGCTGGGAATCCCAAGTTCCGTTGACCTTTTTGAACCTGAAAATTGTGTTAGTTTCTCTATGAGATAGTAAAAGAAAGTTCAAACTGAACAGCTGCTGTCAACGGCCATTCTAAGCTGAATGTGCCTGCTCTCGTCAGATCGCAGCAGCAATGCAGCTTAAGGCTTGGCAAGTACCAGCATGGGAGTCTGGCTGGGAATCCCAAGTTCCGTTGACCTTTTTGAACCTGAAAATTGTGTTAGTTTCTCTATGAGATAGTTAAAGAAGGTTCAAATTGAACAGCTGCTGTCAACGGCCATTCTAAGCTGAATGTGCCTGCTCTCGTCAGATCGCAGCAGCAATGCAGCTTAAGGCTTGGCAAGTACCAGCATGGGAGACTGGCTGGGAATCCCAAGTTCTGTTGACCTTTTTGAACCTGAAAATTGTGTTAGTTTTTCTATGAGATAGTAAAAGAAAGTTCAAATTGAACAGCTGCTGTCAACGGCCATTCTAAGCTGAATGTGCCTGCTCTCGTCAGATCGCAGCAGCAATGCAGCTTAAGGCTTTGCAAGTACCAGCATGGGAGACTGGCTGGGAATCCCAAGTTCTGTTGACCTTTTTGAACCTGAAAATTGTGTTAGTTTCTCTATGAGATAGTAAAAGAAGGTTCAAATTGAACAGCTGCTGTCAACGGCCATTCTAAGCTGAATGTGCCTGCTCTCGTCAGATCGCAGCAGCAATGCAGCTTAAGGCTTGGCAAGTACCAGCATGGGAGACGGGCTGGGAATCCCAAGTTCCGTTGACCTTTTTGAACCTGAAAATTGTGTTAGTTTCTCTATGAGATAGTAAAAGAAGGTTCAAACTGAACAGCTGCTGTCAACGGCCATTCTAAGCTGAATGTGCCTGCTCTCGTCAGATCGCAGCAGCAATGCAGCTTAAGGCTTGGCAAGTACCAGCATGGGAGACTGGCTGGGAATCCCAAGTACCGTTGACCTTTTTGAACCTGAAAATTGTGTTAGTTTCTCTATGAGATAGTAAAAGAAGGTTCAAACTGAACAGCTGCTGTCAACGGCCATTCTAAGCTGAATGTGCCTGCTCTCGTCAGATCGCAGCAGAAATGCAGCTTAAGGCTTGGCAAGTACCAGCATGGGAGACTGGCTGGGAATCCCAAGTTCCGTTGACCTTTTTGAACCTGAAAATTGTGTTAGTTTCTCTATGAGATAGTAAAAGAAGGTTCAAATTGAAGAGCTGCTGTCAACGGCCATTCTAAGCTGAATGTGCCTACTCTCGTCAGATCGCAGCAGCAATGCAGCTTAAGGCTTGGCAAGTACCAGCATGGGAGACTGGCTGGGAATCCCAAGTTCTGTTGACCTTTTTGAACTTGAAAATTGTTAGTTTCTCTGTCAAAGATGGTAAAAGAAGGTTCAAATTGAACAGCTGCTGTCAACGGCCATTCTAAGCTGAATGTGCGTGCTCTTGTCGGATCACAGCAGCGATGCGGCTTAAGGCTTGGCAAGTACCAGCATGGGAGACTGGCTGTGAATCCCAAGTTCCGTTGACCTTTTTGAACCTGAAAATTGTGTTAGTTTCTCTATGAGATAGTAAAAGAAGGTTCAAACTGAACAGCTGCTGTCAACGGCCATTCTAAGCTGAATGTGCCTGCTCTCGTCAGATCGCAGCATCAATGCAGCTTAAGGCTTGGCAAGTACCAGCATGGGAGACTGGCTGGGAATCCCAAGTTCCGTTGACCTTTTTGAACCTGAAAATTGTGTTAGTTTCTCTATGAGATAGTAAAAGAAGGTTCAAATTGAACAGCTGCTGTCAACGGCCATTCTAAGCTGAATGTGCGTGCTCTTGTCAGATCGCAGCAGCGATGCAGCTAAAGGCTTGGCAAGTACCAGCATGGGAGACTGGCTGGGAATCCCAATTTCTGGTGACCTTTTTGAACCTGAAAATTGTGTTAGTTTCTCTATAAGATAGTAGAAGAAGGTTCAAATTGAACAACTGCTGTCAACGGCCATTCTAAGCTGAATGTGCCGGCTCTCGTCAGATCGCAGCAGCAATGCAGCTTAAGGCTTGGCAAGTACCAGCATGGGAGACTGGCTGGGAATCCCAAGTTCCGTTGACCTTTTTGAACCTGAAAATTGTGTTAGTTTCTCTATGAGATAGTAAAAGAAGGTTCAAATTGAACAGCTGCTGTCAACGGCCATTCTAAGCTGAATGTGCGTGCTCTCGTCAGATCGCAGCAGCAATGCAGCTTAAGGCTTGGCAAGTACCGGCATGGGAGACTGGCTGGGAATCCCAAGTTCCGTTGACCTTTTTAAACCTGAAAATTGTGTTAGTTTCTCTATGAGATAGTAAAAGAAGGTTCAAATTGAACATCTGCTGTCAACGGCCATTCTAAGCTGAATGTGCCTGCTCTCGTCAGATCGCAGCAGCAATGCAGCTTAAGGCTTGGCAAGTACCAGCATGGGAGACTGGCTGGGAATCCCAAGTTCTGTTGACCTTTTTGAACCTGAAAATTGTGTTAGTTTCTCTATGAGATAGTAAAAGAAGGTTCAAATTGAACAGCTGCTGTCAACGGCCATTCTAAGCTGAATGTGCCTGCTCTCGTCAGATCGCAGCAGCTTAAGGCTTGGCAAGTACCAGCATGGGAGACTGGCTGGGAATCCCAAGTTCCGTTGACCTTTTTGAACCTGAAAATTGTGTTAGTTTCTCTATGAGATAGTAAAAGAAGGTTCAAACTGAACAGCTGCTGTCAACGGCCATTCTAAGCTGAATGTGCCTGCTCTCGTCAGATCGCAGCAGCAATGCAGCTTAAGGCTTGGCAAGTACCAGCATGGGAGACTGGCTGGGAATCCCAAGTTCCGTTGACCTTTTTGAACCTGAAAATTGTGTTAGTTTCTCTATGAGATAGTAAAGAAGGTTCAAATTGAACAGCTGCTGTCAACGGCCATTCTAAGCTGAATGTGCCTGCTCTCGTCAGATCGCAGCAGCAATGCAGCTTAAGGCTTGGCAAGTACCAGCATGGGAGACTGGCTGGGAATCCCAAGTTCCGTTGACCTTTTTGAACCTGAAAATTGTTAGTTTCTCTGTCAAAGATGGTAAAAGAAGGTTCAAATTGAACAGCTGCTGTCAACGGCCATTCTAAGCTGAATGTGCCTGCTCTCGTCAGATCGCAGCAGCAATGCAGCTTAAGGCTTGGCAAGTACCAGCATGGGAGACTGGCTGGGAATCCCAAGTTCCGTTGACCTTTTTGAACCTGAAAATTGTGTTAGTTTCTCTATGAGATAGTAAAAGAAGGTTCAAACTGAACAGCTGCTGTCAACGGCCATTCTAAGCTGAATGTGCCTGCTCTCGTCAGATCGCAGCAGCAATGCAGCTTAAGGCTTGGCAAGTACCAGCATGGGAGACTGGCTGGGAATCCCAAGTTCCGTTGACCTTTTTGAACCTGAAAATTGTGTTAGTTTCTCTATGAGATAGTAAAAGAAGGTTCAAATTGAACAGCTGCTGTCAACGGCCATTCTAAGCTGAATGTGCCTGCTCTCGTCAGATCGCAGCAGCAATGCAGCTTAAGGCTTGGCAAGTACCAGCATGGGAGACTGGCTGGGAATCCCAAGTTCCGTTGACCTTTTTGAACCTGAAAATTGTGTTAGTTTCTCTATGAGATAGTAAAAGAAGGTTCAAATTGAACAGCTGCTGTCAACGGCCATTCTAAGCTGAATGTGCCTGCTCTCGTCAGATCGCAGCAGCAATGCAGCTTAAGGCTTGGCAAGTACCAGCATGGGAGACTGGCTGGGAATCCCAAGTTCCGTTGACCTTTTTGAACCTGAAAATTGTTAGTTTCTCTGTCAAAGATGGTAAAAGAAGGTTCAAATTGAACAGCTGCTGTCAACGGCCATTCTAAGCTGAATGTGCCTGCTCTCGTCAGATCGCAGCAGCAATGCAGCTTAAGGCTTGGCAAGTACCAGCATGGGAGACTGGCTGGGAATCCCAAGTTCCGTTGACCTTTTTGAACCTGAAAATTGTGTTAGTTTCTCTATGAGATAGTAAAAGAAGGTTCAAACTGAACAGCTGCTGTCAACGGCCATTCTAAGCTGAATGTGCCTGCTCTCGTCAGATCGCAGCAGCAATGCAGCTTAAGGCTTGGCAAGTACCAGCATGGGAGTCTGGCTGGGAATCCCAAGTTCCGTTGACCTTTTTGAACCTGAAAATTGTGTTAGTTTCTCTTTGAGATAGTTAAAGAAGGTTCAAATTGAACAGCTGCTGTCAACGGCCATTCTAAGCTGAATGTGCCTGCTCTCGTCAGATCGCAGCAGCAATGCAGCTTAAGGCTTGGCAAGTACCAGCATGGGAGACTGGCTGGGAATCCCAAGTTCTGTTGACCTTTTTGAACCTGAAAATTGTGTTAGTTTTTCTATGAGATAGTAAAAGAAAGTTCAAATTGAACAGCTGCTGTCAACGGCCATTCTAAGCTGAATGTGCCTGCTCTCGTCAGATCGCAGCAGCAATGCAGCTTAAGGCTTTGCAAGTACCAGCATGGGAGACTGGCTGGGAATCCCAAGTTCTGTTGACCTTTTTGAACCTGAAAATTGTGTTAGTTTCTCTATGAGATAGTAAAAGAAGGTTCAAATTGAACAGCTGCTGTCAACGGCCATTCTAAGCTGAATGTGCCTGCTCTCGTCAGATTGCAGCAGCAATGCAGCTTAAGGCTTGGCAAGTACCAGCATGGGAGACGGGCTGGGAATCCCAAGTTCCGTTGACCTTTTTGAACCTGAAAATTGTGTTAGTTTCTCTATGAGATAGTAAAAGAAGGTTCAAACTGAACAGCTGCTGTCAACGGCCATTCTAAGCTGAATGTGCCTGCTCTCGTCAGATCGCAGCAGCAATGCAGCTTAAGGCTTGGCAAGTACCAGCATGGGAGACTGGCTGGGAATCCCAAGTTCCGTTGACCTTTTTGAACCTGAAAATTGTGTTAGTTTCTCTATGAGATAGTAAAAGAAGGTTCAAATTGAACAGCTGCTGTCAACGGCCATTCTAAGCTGAATGTGCGTGCTCTTGTCAGATCGCAGCAGCGATGCAGCTAAAGGCTTGGCAAGTACCAGCATGGGAGACTGGCTGGGAATCCCAAGTTCTGGTGACCTTTTTGAACCTGAAAATTGTGTTAGTTTCTCTATAAGATAGTAGAAGAAGGTTCAAATTGAACAACTACTGTCAACGGCCATTCTAAGCTGAATGTGCCTGCTCTCGTCAGATCGCAGCAGCAATGCAGCTTAAGGCTTGGCAAGTACCAGCATGGGAGACTGGCTGGGAATCCCAAGTTCCGTTGACCTTTTTGAACCTGAAAATTGTGTTAGTTTCTCTATGAGATAGTAAAAGAAGGTTCAAATTGAACAGCTGCTGTCAACGGCCATTCTAAGCTCAATGTGCCTGCTCTCGTCAGATCGCAGCAGCAATGCAGCTTAAGGCTTGGCAAGTACCAGCATGGGAGACTGGCTGGGAATCCCAAGTTCCGTTGACCTTTTTGAACCTGAAAATTGTTAGTTTCTCTGTCAAAGATGGTAAAAGAAGGTTCAAATTGAACAGCTGCTGTCAACGGCCATTCTAAGCTGAATGTGCCTGCTCTCGTCAGATCGCAGCAGCAATGCAGCTTAAGGCTTGGCAAGTACCAGCATGGGAGACTGGCTGGGAATCCCAAGTTCCGTTGACCTTTTTGAACCTGAAAATTGTGTTAGTTTCTCTATGAGATAGTAAAAGAAGGTTCAAATTGAACAGCTGCTGTCAACGGCCATTCTAAGCTGAATGTGCGTGCTCTCGTCAGATCGCAGCAGCAATGCAGCTTAAGGCTTGGCAAGTACCAGCATGGGAGACTGGCTGGGAATCCCAAGTTCCGTTGACCTTTTTGAACCTGAAAATTGTGTTAGTTTCTCTATGAGATAGTAAAAGAAGGTTCAAATTGAACAACTGCTGTCAACGGCCATTCTAAGCTGAATGTGCCTGCTCTCGTCAGATCGCAGCAGCAATGCAGCTTAAGGCTTGGCAAGTACCAGCATGGGAGACTGGCTTGGAATCCCAAGTTCCGTTGACCTTTTTGAACCTGAAAATTGTGTTAGTTTCTCTATGAGATAGTAAAAGAAGGTTCAAATTGAACAACTGCTGTCAACGGCCATTCTAAGCTCAATGTGCCTGCTCTCGTCAGATCGCAGCAGCAATGCAGCTTAAGGCTTGTCAAGTACCAGCATGGGAGACTGGCTGGGAATCCCAAGTTCCGTTGACCTTTTTGAACCTGAAAATTGTTAGTTTCTCTGTCAAAGATGGTAAAAGAAGGTTCAAATTGAACAGCTGCTGTCAACGGCCATTCTAAGCTGAATGTGCCTGCTCTCGTCAGATTGCAGCAGCAATGCAGCTTAAGGCTTGGCAAGTACCAGCATGGGAGACTGGCTGGGAATCCCAAGTTCCGTTGACCTTTTTGAACCTGAAAATTGTTTTAGTTTCTCTATGAGATAGTAAAAGAAGGTTCAAACTGAACAGCTGCTGTCAACGGCCATTCTAAGCTGAATGTGCCTGCTCTCGTCAGATCGCAGCAGCAATGCAGCTTAAGGCTTGGCAAGTACCAGCATGGGAGACTGGCTGGGAATCCCAAGTTCCGTTGACCTTTTTGAACCTGAAAATTGTGTTAGTTTCTCTATGAGATAGTAAAAGAAGGTTCAAACTGAACAGCTGCTGTCAACGGCCATTCTAAGCTGAATGTGCCTGCTCTCTTCAGATCGCAGCAGCAATGCAGCTTAAGGCTTGGCAAGTACCAGCATGGGAGACTGGCTGGGAATCCCAAGTTCCGTTGACCTTTTTGAACCTGAAAATTGTGTTAGTTTCTCTATGAGATAGTAAAAGAAGGTTCAAATTGAACAACTGCTGTCAACGGCCATTCTAAGCTGAATGTGCCTGCTCTCGTCAGATCGCAGCAGCAATGCAGCTTAAGGCTTGGCAAGTACCAGCATGGGAGACTGGCTGGGAATCCCAAGTTCCGTTGACCTTTTTGAACCTGAAAATTGTGTTAGTTTCTCTATGAGATAGTAAAAGAAGGTTCAAATTGAACAGCTGCTGTCAACGGCCATTCTAAGCTCAATGTGCCTGCTCTCGTCAGATCGCAGCAGCAATGCAACTTAAGGCTTGTCAAGTACCAGCATGGGAGACTGGCTGGGAATCCCAAGTTCCGTTGACCTTTTTGAACCTGAAAATTGTTAGTTTCTCTGTCAAAGATGGTAAAAGAAGGTTCAAATTGAACAGCTGCTGTCAACGGCCATTCTAAGCTGAATGTGCCTGCTCTCGTCAGATTGCAGCAGCAATGCAGCTTAAGGCTTGGCAAGTACCAGCATGGGAGACTGGCTGGGAATCCCAAGTTCCGTTGACCTTTTTGAACCTGAAAATTGTTTTAGTTTCTCTATGAGATAGTAAAAGAAGGTTCAAACTGAACAGCTGCTGTCAACGGCCATTCTAAGCTGAATGTGCCTGCTCTCGTCAGATCGCAGCAGCAATGCAGCTTAAGGCTTGGCAAGTACCAGCATGGGAGACTGGCTGGGAATCCCAAGTTCCGTTGACCTTTTTGAACCTGAAAATTGTGTTAGTTTCTCTATGAGATAGTAAAAGAAGGTTCAAACTGAACAGCTGCTGTCAACGGCCATTCTAAGCTGAATGTGCCTGCTCTCTTCAGATCGCAGCATCAATGCAGCTTAAGGCTTGGCAAGTACCAGCATGGGAGACTGGCTGGGAATCCCAAGTTCCGTTGACCTTTTTGAACCTGAAAATTGTGTTAGTTTCTCTATGAGATAGTAAAAGAAGGTTCAAATTGAACAGCTGCTGTCAACAGCCATTCTAAGCTGAATGTGCCTGCTCTCGTCAGATCGCAGCAGCAATGCAGCTTAAGGCTTGGCAAGTACCAGCATGGGAGACTGGCTGGGAATCCCAAGTTCCGTTGACCTTTTTGAACCTGAAAATTGTGTTAGTTTCTCTATGAGATAGTAAAAGAAGGTTCAAATTGAACAGCTGCTGTCAACGGCCATTCTAAGCTGAATGTGCCTGCTCTCGTCAGATCGCAGCAGCAATGCAGCTTAAGGCTTGGCAAGTACCAGCATGGGAGACTGGCTGGGAATCCCAAGTTCCGTTGACCTTTTTGAACCTGAAAATTGTTAGTTTCTCTGTCAAAGATGGTAAAAGAAGGTTCAAATTGAACAGCTGCTGTCAACGGCCATTCTAAGCTGAATGTGCCTGCTCTCGTCAGATCGCAGCAGCAATGCAGCTTAAGGCTTGGCAAGTACCAGCATGGGAGACTGGCTGGGAATCCCAAGTTCCGTTGACCTTTTTGAACCTGAAAATTGTGTTAGTTTCTCTATGAGATAGTAAAAGAAGGTTCAAATTGAACAGCTGCTGTCAACGGCCATTCTAAGCTGAATGTGCCTGCTCTCATCAGATCGCAGGAGCTTAAGGCTTGGCAAGTACCAGCATGGGAGACTGGCTGGGAATCCCAAGTTCTGTTGACCTTTTTGAACCTGAAAATTGTGTTAGTTTCTCTATGAGATAGTAAAAGAAGGTTCAAATTGAACAGCTGCTGTCAACGGCCATTCTAAGCTGAATGTGCCTGCTCTCGTCAGATCGCAGCAGCTTAAGGCTTGGCAAGTACCAGCATGGGAGACTGGCTGGGAATCCCAAGTTCCGTTGACCTTTTTGAACCTGAAAATTGTGTTAGTTTCTCTATGAGATAGTAAAAGAAGGTTCAAACTGAACAGCTGCTGTCAACGGCCATTCTAAGCTGAATGTGCCTGCTCTCGTCAGATCGCAGCAGCAATGAAGCTTAAGGCTTGGCAAGTACCAGCATGGGAGACTGGCTGGGAATCCCAAGTTCCGTTGACCTTTTTGAACCTGAAAATTGTGTTAGTTTCTCTATGAGATAGTAAAAGAAGGTTCAAACTGAACAGCTGCTGTCAACGGCCATTCTAAGCTGAATGTGCCTGCTCTCGTCAGATCGCAGCATCAATGCAGCTTAAGGCTTGGCAAGTACCAGCATGGGAGACTGGCTGGGAATCCCAAGTTCCGTTGACCTTTTTGAACCTGAAAATTGTGTTAGTTTCTCTATGAGATAGTAAAAGAAGGTTCAAATTGAACAGCTGCTGTCAACAGCCATTCTAAGCTGAATGTGCCTGCTCTCGTCAGATCGCAGCAGCAATGCAGCTTAAGGCTTGGCAAGTACCAGCATGGGAGACTGGCTGGGAATCCCAAGTTCTGTTGACCTTTTTGAACCTGAAAATTGTGTTAGTTTCTCTATGAGATAGTAAAAGAAGGTTCAAATTGAACAGCTGCTGTCAACGGCCATTCTAAGCTGAATGTGCCTGCTCTCGTCAGATCGCAGCAGCTTAAGGCTTGGCAAGTACCAGCATGAGAGACTGGCTGGGAATCCCAAGTTCCGTTGACCTTTTTGAACCTGAAAATTGTGTTAGTTTCTCTATGAGATAGTAAAAGAAGGTTCAAATTGAACAGCTGCTGTCAACGGCCATTCTAAGCTGAATGTGCCTGCTCTCGTCAGATCGCAGCAGCAATGCAGCTTAAGGCTTGGCAAGTACCAGCATGGGAGACTGGCTGGGAATCCCAAGTTCCGTTGACCTTTTTGAACCTGAAAATTGTGTTAGTTTCTCTATGAGATAGTAAAAGAAGGTTCAAATTGAACAGCTGCTGTCAACGGCCATTCTAAGCTGAATGTGCCTGCTCTCGTCAGATCGCAGCAGCAATGCAGCTTAAGGCTTGGCAAGTACCAGCATGGGAGACTGGCTGGGAATCCCAAGTTCCGTTGACCTTTTTGAACCTGAAAATTGTTAGTTTCTCTGTCAAAGATGGTAAAAGAAGGTTCAAATTGAACAGCTGCTGTCAACGGCCATTCTAAGCTGAATGTGCCTGCTCTCGTCAGATCGCAGCAGCAATGCAGCTTAAGGCTTGGCAAGTACCAGCATGGGAGACTGGCTGGGAATCCCAAGTTCCGTTGACCTTTTTGAACCTGAAAATTGTGTTAGTTTCTCTATGAGATAGTAAAAGAAAGTTCAAACTGAACAGCTGCTGTCAACGGCCATTCTAAGCTGAATGTGCCTGCTCTCGTCAGATCGCAGCAGCAATGCAGCTTAAGGCTTGGCAAGTACCAGCATGGGAGTCTGGCTGGGAATCCCAAGTTCCGTTGACCTTTTTGAACCTGAAAATTGTGTTAGTTTCTCTATGAGATAGTTAAAGAAGGTTCAAATTGAACAGCTGCTGTCAACGGCCATTCTAAGCTGAATGTGCCTGCTCTCGTCAGATCGCAGCAGCAATGCAGCTTAAGGCTTGGCAAGTACCAGCATGGGAGACTGGCTGGGAATCCCAAGTTCTGTTGACCTTTTTGAACCTGAAAATTGTTAGTTTCTCTGTCAAAGATGGTAAAAGAAGGTTCAAATTGAACAGCTGCTGTCAACGGCCATTCTAAGCTGAATGTACCTGCTCTCGTCAGATCGCAGCAGCAATGCAGCTTAAGGCTTTGCAAGTACCAGCATGGGAGACTGGCTGGGAATCCCAAGTTCTGTTGACCTTTTTGAACCTGAAAATTGTGTTAGTTTCTCTATGAGATAGTAAAAGAAGGTTCAAATTGAACAGCTGCTGTCAACGGCCATTCTAAGCTGAATGTGCCTGCTCTCGTCAGATCGCAGCAGCAATGCAGCTTAAGGCTTGGCAAGTACCAGCATGGGAGACGGGCTGGGAATCCCAAGTTCCGTTGACCTTTTTGAACCTGAAAATTGTGTTAGTTTCTCTATGAGATAGTAAAAGAAGGTTCAAACTGAACAGCTGCTGTCAACGGCCATTCTAAGCTGAATGTGCCTGCTCTCGTCAGATTGCAGCAGCAATGCAGCTTAAGGCTTGGCAAGTACCAGCATGGGAGACTGGCTGGGAATCCCAAGTTCCGTTGACCTTTTTGAACCTGAAAATTGTGTTAGTTTCTCTATGAGATAGTAAAAGAAGGTTCAAACTGAACAGCTGCTGTCAACGGCCATTCTAAGCTGAATGTGCCTGCTCTCGTCAGATCGCAGCAGCAATGCAGCTTAAGGCTTGGCAAGTACCAGCATGGGAGACTGGCTGGGAATCCCAAGTTCCGTTGACCTTTTTGAACCTGAAAATTGTGTTAGTTTCTCTATGAGATAGTAAAAGAAGGTTCAAATTGAAGAGCTGCTGTCAACGGCCATTCTAAGCTGAATGTGCCTACTCTCGTCAGATCGCAGCAGCAATGCAGCTTAAGGCTTGGCAAGTACCAGCATGGGAGACTGGCTGGGAATCCCAAGTTCTGTTGACCTTTTTGAACCTGAAAATTGTTAGTTTCTCTGTCAAAGATGGTAAAAGAAGGTTCAAATTGAACAGCTGCTGTCAACGGCCATTCTAAGCTGAATGTGCGTGCTCTTGTCGGATCACAGCAGCTATGCGGCTTAAGGCTTGGCAAGTACCAGCATGGGAGACTGGCTGTGAATCCCAAGTTCCGTTGACCTTTTTGAACCTGAAAATTGTGTTAGTTTCTCTATGAGATAGTAAAAGAAGGTTCAAACTGAACAGCTGCTGTCAACGGCCATTCTAAGCTGAATGTGCCTGCTCTCGTCAGATCGCAGCATCAATGCAGCTTAAGGCTTGGCAAGTACCAGCATGGGAGACTGGCTGGGAATCCCAAGTTCCGTTGACCTTTTTGAACCTGAAAATTGTGTTAGTTTCTCTATGAGATAGTAAAAGAAGGTTCAAATTGAACAGCTGCTGTCAACGGCCATTCTAAGCTGAATGTGCGTGCTCTTGTCAGATCGCAGCAGCGATGCAGCTAAAGGCTTGGCAAGTACCAGCATGGGAGACTGGCTGGGAATCCCAATTTCTGGTGACCTTTTTGAACCTGAAAATTGTGTTAGTTTCTCTATAAGATAGTAGAAGAAGGTTCAAATTGAACAACTGCTGTCAACGGCCATTCTAAGCTGAATGTGCCGGCTCTCGTCAGATCGCAGCAGCAATGCAGCTTAAGGCTTGGCAAGTACCAGCATGGGAGACTGGCTGGGAATCCCAAGTTCCGTTGACCTTTTTGAACCTGAAAATTGTGTTAGTTTCTCTATGAGATAGTAAAAGAAGGTTCAAATTGAACAGCTGCTGTCAACGGCCATTCTAAGCTGAATGTGCGTGCTCTCGTCAGATCGCAGCAGCAATGCAGCTTAAGGCTTGGCAAGTACCGGCATGGGAGACTGGCTGGGAATCCCAAGTTCCGTTGACCTTTTTGAACCTGAAAATTGTGTTAGTTTCTCTATGAGATAGTAAAAGAAGGTTCAAATTGAACAGCTGCTGTCAACGGCCATTCTAAGCTGAATGTGCCTGCTCTCGTCAGATCGCAGCAGCAATGCAGCTTAAGGCTTGGCAAGTACCAGCATGGGAGACTGGCTGGGAATCCCAAGTTCTGTTGACCTTTTTGAACCTGAAAATTGTGTTAGTTTCTCTATGAGATAGTAAAAGAAGGTTCAAATTGAACAGCTGCTGTCAACGGCCATTCTAAGCTGAATGTGCCTGCTCTCGTCAGATCGCAGCAGCTTAAGGCTTGGCAAGTACCAGCATGGGAGACTGGCTGGGAATCCCAAGTTCCGTTGACCTTTTTGAACCTGAAAATTGTGTTAGTTTCTCTATGAGATAGTAAAAGAAGGTTCAAACTGAACAGCTGCTGTCAACGGCCATTCTAAGCTGAATGTGCCTGCTCTCGTCAGATCGCAGCAGCAATGCAGCTTAAGGCTTGGCAAGTACCAGCATGGGAGACTGGCTGGGAATCCCAAGTTCCGTTGACCTTTTTGAACCTGAAAATTGTGTTAGTTTCTCTATGAGATAGTAAAAGAAGGTTCAAATTGAACAGCTGCTGTCAACGGCCATTCTAAGCTGAATGTGCCTGCTCTCGTCAGATCGCAGCAGCAATGCAGCTTAAGGCTTGGCAAGTACCAGCATGGGAGACTGGCTGGGAATCCCAAGTTCCGTTGACCTTTTTGAACCTGAAAATTGTTAGTTTCTCTGTCAAAGATGGTAAAAGAAGGTTCAAATTGAACAGCTGCTGTCAACGGCCATTCTAAGCTGAATGTGCCTGCTCTCGTCAGATCGCAGCAGCAATGCAGCTTAAGGCTTGGCAAGTACCAGCATGGGAGACTGGCTGGGAATCCCAAGTTCCGTTGACCTTTTTGAACCTGAAAATTGTGTTAGTTTCTCTATGAGATAGTAAAAGAAGGTTCAAACTGAACAGCTGCTGTCAACGGCCATTCTAAGCTGAATGTGCCTGCTCTCGTCAGATCGCAGCAGCAATGCAGCTTAAGGCTTGGCAAGTACCAGCATGGGAGACTGGCTGGGAATCCCAAGTTCCGTTGACCTTTTTGAACCTGAAAATTGTGTTAGTTTCTCTATGAGATAGTAAAAGAAGGTTCAAATTGAACAGCTGCTGTCAACGGCCATTCTAAGCTGAATGTGCCTGCTCTCGTCAGATCGCAGCAGCAATGCAGCTTAAGGCTTGGCAAGTACCAGCATGGGAGACTGGCTGGGAATCCCAAGTTCTGTTGACCTTTTTGAACCTGAAAATTGTTAGTTTCTCTGTCAAATATGGTAAAAGAAGGTTCAAATTGAACAGCTGCTGTCAACGGCCATTCTAAGCTGAATGTGCCTGCTCTCGTCAGATCGCAGCAGCAATGCAGCTTAAGGCTTGGCAAGTACCAGCATGGGAGACTGGCTGGGAATCCCAAGTTCTGTTGACCTTTTTGAACCTGAAAATTGTGTTAGTTTCTCTATGAGATAGTAAAAGAAGGTTCAAATTGAACAGCTGCTGTCAACGGCCATTCTAAGCTGAATGTGCGTGCTCTTGTCGGATCACAGCAGCGATGCGGCTTAAGGCTTGGCAAGTACCAGCATGGGAGACTGGCTGTGAATCCCAAGTTCCGTTGACCTTTTTGAACCTGAAAATTGTGTTAGTTTCTCTATGAGATAGTAAAAGAAGGTTCAAACTGAACAGCTGCTGTCAACGGCCATTCTAAGCTGAATGTGCCTGCTCTCGTCAGATCGCAGCAGCAATGCAGCTTAAGGCTTGGCAAGTACCAGCATGGGAGACTGGCTGGGAATCCCAAGTTCTGTTGACCTTTTTGAACCTGAAAATTGTGTTAGTTTCTCTATGAGATAGTAAAAGAAGGTTCAAATTGAACAGCTGCTGTCAACGGCCATTCTAAGCTGAGTGTGCCTGCTCTTGTCAGATCGCAGCAGCTTAAGGCTTGGCAAGTACCAGCATGGGAGACTGGCTGGGAATCCCAAGTTCCGTTGACCTTTTTGAACCTGAAAATTGTGTTAGTTTCTCTATGAGATAGTAAAAGAAGGTTCAAATTGAACAGCTGCTGTCAACGGCCATTCTAAGCTGAATGTGCCTGCTCTCGTCAGATCGCAGCAGCAATGCAGCTTAAGGCTTGGCAAGTACCAGCATGGGAGACTGGCTGGGAATCCCAAGTTCCGTTGACCTTTTTGAACCTGAAAATTGTGTTAGTTTCTCTATGAGATAGTAAAAGAAGGTTCAAACTGAACAGCTGCTGTCAACGGCCATTCTAAGCTGAATGTGCCTGCTCTCGTCAGATCGCAGCAGCAATGCAGCTTAAGGCTTGGCAAGTACCAGCATGGGAGACTGGCTGGGAATCCCAAGTTCTGTTGACCTTTTTGAACCTGAAAATTGTGTTAGTTTCTCTATGAGATAGTAAAAGAAGGTTCAAATTGAACAGCTGCTGTCAACGGCCATTCTAAGCTGAGTGTGCCTGCTCTTGTCAGATCGCAGCAGCTTAAGGCTTGGCAAGTACCAGCATGGGAGACTGGCTGGGAATCCCAAGTTCCGTTGACCTTTTTGAACCTGAAAATTGTGTTAGTTTCTCTATGAGATAGTAAAAGAAGGTTCAAATTGAACAGCTGCTGTCAACGGCCATTCTAAGCTGAATGTGCCTGCTCTCGTCAGATCGCAGCAGCAATGCAGCTTAAGGCTTGGCAAGTACCAGCATGGGAGACTGGCTGGGAATCCCAAGTTCCGTTGACCTTTTTGAACCTGAAAATTGTGTTAGTTTCTCTATGAGATAGTAAAAGAAGGTTCAAACTGAACAGCTGCTGTCAACGGCCATTCTAAGCTGAATGTGCCTGCTCTTGTCAGATCGCAGCAGCAATGCAGCTTAAGGCTTGGCAAGTACCAGCATGGGAGACTGGCTGGGAATCCCAAGTTCCGTTGACCTTTTTGAACCTGAAAATTGTGTTAGTTTCTCTATGAGATAGTAAAAGAAGGTTCAAATTGAACAGCTGCTGTCAACGGCCATTCTAAGCTGAATGTGCCTGCTCTCGACAGATCGCAGCAGCAATGCAGCTTAAGGCTTGGCAAGTACCAGCATGGGAGACTGGCTGGGAATCCCAAGTTCTGTTGACCTTTTTGAACCTGAAAATTGTTAGTTTCTCTGTCAAAGATGGTAAAAGAAGGTTCAAATTGAACAGCTGCTGTCAACGGCCATTCTAAGCTGAATGTGCCTGCTCTCGTCAGATCGCAGCAGCAATGCAGCTTAAGGCTTGGCAAGTACCAGCATGGGAGACTGGCTGGGAATCCCAAGTTCCGTTGACCTTTTTGAACCTGAAAATTGTGTTAGTTTCTCTATGAGATAGTAAAAGAAGGTTCAAACTGAACAGCTGCTGTCAACGGCCATTCTAAGCTGAATGTGCCTGCTCTCGTCAGATCGCAGCAGCAATGCAGCTTAAGGCTTGGCAAGTACCAGCATGGGAGACTGGCTGGGAATCCCAAGTTCCGTTGACCTTTTTGAACCTGAAAATTGTGTTAGTTTCTCTATGAGATAGTAAAAGAAGGTTCAAATTGAACAGCTGCTGTCAACGGCCATTCTAAGCTGAATGTGCCTGCTCTCGTCAGATCGCAGCAGCAATGCAGCTTAAGGCTTGGCAAGTACCAGCATGGGAGACTGGCTGGGAATCCCATGTTCTGTTGACCTTTTTGAACCTGAAAATTGTTAGTTTCTCTGTCAAAGATGGTAAAAGAAGGTTCAAATTGAACAGCTGCTGTCAACGGCCATTCTAAGCTGAATGTGCCTGCTCTTGTCAGATCGCAGCAGCTTAAGGCTTGGCAAGTACCAGCATGGGAGACTGGCTGGGAATCCCAAGTTCCGTTGACCTTTTTGAACCTGAAAATTGTGTTAGTTTCTCTATGAGATAGTAAAAGAAGGTTCAAATTGAACAGCTGCTGTCAACGGCTGTTCTAAGCTGAATGTGCGTGCTCTTGTCGGATCACAGCAGCGATGCGGCTTAAGGCTTGGCAAGTACCAGCATGGGAGACTGGCTGTGAATCCCAAGTTCCGTTGACCTTTTTGAACCTGAAAATTGTGTTAGTTTCTCTATGAGATAGTAAAAGAAGGTTCAAACTGAACAGCTGCTGTCAACGGCCATTCTAAGCTGAATGTGCCTGCTCTCGTCAGATCGCAGCAGCAATGCAGCTTAAGGCTTGGCAAGTACCAGCATGGGAGACTGGCTGGGAATCCCAAGTTCTGTTGACCTTTTTGAACCTGAAAATTGTTAGTTTCTCTGTCAAAGATGGTAAAAGAAGGTTCAAATTGAACAGCTGCTGTCAACGGCCATTCTAAGCTGAATGTGCCTGCTCTCGTCAGATCGCAGCAGCAATGCAGCTTAAGGCTTGGCAAGTACCAGCATGGGAGACTGGCTGGGAATCCCAAGTTCCGTTGACCTTTTTGAACCTGAAAATTGTGTTAGTTTCTCTATGAGATAGTAAAAGAAGGTTCAAACTGAACAGCTGCTGTCAACGGCCATTCTAAGCTGAATGTGCCTGCTCTCGTCAGATCGCAGCAGCAATGCAGCTTAAGGCTTGGCAAGTACCAGCATGGGAGACTGGCTGGGAATCCCAAGTTCCGTTGACCTTTTTGAACCTGAAAATTGTGTTAGTTTCTCTATGAGATAGTAAAAGAAGGTTCAAATTGAACAGTTGCTGTCAACGGCCATTCTAAGCTGAATGTGCCTGCTCTCGTCAGATCGCAGCAGCAATGCAGCTTAAGGCTTGGCAAGTACCAGCATGGGAGACTGGCTGGGAATCCCAAGTTCCGTTGACCTTTTTGAACCTGAAAATTGTGTTAGTTTCTCTATGAGATAGTAAAAGAAGGTTCAAACTGAACAGCTGCTGTCAACGGCCATTCTAAGCTGAATGTGCCTGCTCTTGTCAGATCGCAGCAGCAATGCAGCTTAAGGCTTGGCAAGTACCAGCATGGGAGACTGGCTGGGAATCCCAAGTTCCGTTGACCTTTTTGAACCTGAAAATTGTGTTAGTTTCTCTATGAGATAGTAAAAGAAGGTTCAAATTGAACAGCTGCTGTCAACGGCCATTCTAAGCTGAATGTGCCTGCTCTCGACAGATCGCAGCAGCAATGCAGCTTAAGGCTTGGCAAGTACCAGCATGGGAGACTGGCTGGGAATCCCAAGTTCTGTTGACCTTTTTGAACCTGAAAATTGTTAGTTTCTCTGTCAAAGATGGTAAAAGAAGGTTCAAATTGAACAGCTGCTGTCAACGGCCATTCTAAGCTGAATGTGCCTGCTCTCGTCAGATCGCAGCAGCAATGCAGCTTAAGGCTTGGCAAGTACCAGCATGGGAGACTGGCTGGGAATCCCAAGTTCCGTTGACCTTTTTGAACCTGAAAATTGTGTTAGTTTCTCTATGAGATAGTAAAAGAAGGTTCAAACTGAACAGCTGCTGTCAACGGCCATTCTAAGCTGAATGTGCCTGCTCTCGTCAGATCGCAGCAGCAATGCAGCTTAAGGCTTGGCAAGTACCAGCATGGGAGACTGGCTGGGAATCCCAAGTTCCGTTGACCTTTTTGAACCTGAAAATTGTGTTAGTTTCTCTATGAGATAGTAAAAGAAGGTTCAAATTGAACAGCTGCTGTCAACGGCCATTCTAAGCTGAATGTGCCTGCTCTCGTCAGATCGCAGCAGCAATGCAGCTTAAGGCTTGGCAAGTACCAGCATGGGAGACTGGCTGGGAATCCCATGTTCTGTTGACCTTTTTGAACCTGAAAATTGTTAGTTTCTCTGTCAAAGATGGTAAAAGAAGGTTCAAATTGAACAGCTGCTGTCAACGGCCATTCTAAGCTGAATGTGCCTGCTCTTGTCAGATCGCAGCAGCTTAAGGCTTGGCAAGTACCAGCATGGGAGACTGGCTGGGAATCCCAAGTTCCGTTGACCTTTTTGAACCTGAAAATTGTGTTAGTTTCTCTATGAGATAGTAAAAGAAGGTTCAAATTGAACAGCTGCTGTCAACGGCTGTTCTAAGCTGAATGTGCGTGCTCTTGTCGGATCACAGCAGCGATGCGGCTTAAGGCTTGGCAAGTACCAGCATGGGAGACTGGCTGTGAATCCCAAGTTCCGTTGACCTTTTTGAACCTGAAAATTGTGTTAGTTTCTCTATGAGATAGTAAAAGAAGGTTCAAACTGAACAGCTGCTGTCAACGGCCATTCTAAGCTGAATGTGCCTGCTCTCGTCAGATCGCAGCAGCAATGCAGCTTAAGGCTTGGCAAGTACCAGCATGGGAGACTGGCTGGGAATCCCAAGTTCTGTTGACCTTTTTGAACCTGAAAATTGTTAGTTTCTCTGTCAAAGATGGTAAAAGAAGGTTCAAATTGAACAGCTGCTGTCAACGGCCATTCTAAGCTGAATGTGCCTGCTCTCGTCAGATCGCAGCAGCAATGCAGCTTAAGGCTTGGCAAGTACCAGCATGGGAGACTGGCTGGGAATCCCAAGTTCCGTTGACCTTTTTGAACCTGAAAATTGTGTTAGTTTCTCTATGAGATAGTAAAAGAAGGTTCAAACTGAACAGCTGCTGTCAACGGCCATTCTAAGCTGAATGTGCCTGCTCTCGTCAGATCGCAGCAGCAATGCAGCTTAAGGCTTGGCAAGTACCAGCATGGGAGACTGGCTGGGAATCCCAAGTTCCGTTGACCTTTTTGAACCTGAAAATTGTGTTAGTTTCTCTATGAGATAGTAAAAGAAGGTTCAAATTGAACAGCTGCTGTCAACGGCCATTCTAAGCTGAATGTGCCTGCTCTCGTCAGATCGCAGCAGCAATGCAGCTTAAGGCTTGGCAAGTACCAGCATGGGAGACTGGCTGGGAATCCCATGTTCTGTTGACCTTTTTGAACCTGAAAATTGTTAGTTTCTCTGTCAAAGATGGTAAAAGAAGGTTCAAATTGAACAGCTGCTGTCAACGGCCATTCTAAGCTGAATGTGCCTGCTCTTGTCAGATCGCAGCAGCTTAAGGCTTGGCAAGTACCAGCATGGGAGACTGGCTGGGAATCCCAAGTTCCGTTGACCTTTTTGAACCTGAAAATTGTGTTAGTTTCTCTATGAGATAGTAAAAGAAGGTTCAAATTGAACAGCTGCTGTCAACGGCTGTTCTAAGCTGAATGTGCGTGCTCTTGTCGGATCACAGCAGCGATGCGGCTTAAGGCTTGGCAAGTACCAGCATGGGAGACTGGCTGTGAATCCCAAGTTCCGTTGACCTTTTTGAACCTGAAAATTGTGTTAGTTTCTCTATGAGATAGTAAAAGAAGGTTCAAACTAAACAGCTGCTGTCAACGGCCATTCTAAGCTGAATGTGCCTGCTCTCGTCAGATCGCAGCAGCAATGCAGCTTAAGGCTTGGCAAGTACCAGCATGGGAGACTGGCTGGGAATCCCAAGTTCTGTTGACTTTTTTGAACCTGAAAATTTTGTTAGTTTCTCTATGAGATAGTAAAAGAAGGTTCAAATTGAACAGCTGCTGTCAACGGCCATTCTAAGCTGAATGTGCCTGCTCTTGTCAGATCGCAGCAGCTTAAGGCTTGGCAAGTACCAGCATGGGAGACTGGCTGGGAATCCCAAGTTCCGTTGACCTTTTTGAACCTGAAAATTGTGTTAGTTTCTCTATGAGATAGTAAAAGAAGGTTCAAATTGAACAGCTGCTGTCAACGGCCATTCTAAGCTGAATGTGCCTGCTCTCATCAGATCGCAGCAGCAATGCAGCTTAAGGCTTGGCAAGTACCAGCATGGGAGACTGGCTGGGAATCCCAACTTCCGTTGACCTTTTTGAACCTGAAAATTGTGTTAGTTTCTCTATGAGATAGTAAAAGAAGGTTCAAACTGAACAGCTGCTGTCAACGGCCATTCTAAGCTGAATGTGCCTGCTCTCGTCAGATCGCAGCAGCAATGCAGCTTAAGGCTTGGCAAGTACCAGCATGGGAGACTGGCTGTGAATCCCAAGTTCCGTTGACCTTTTTGAACCTGAAAATTGTGTTAGTTTCTCTATGAGATAGTAAAAGAAGGTTCAAATTGAACAGCTGCTGTCAACGGCCATTCTAAGCTGAATGTGCCTGCTCTCGTCAGATCGCAGCAGCAATGCAGCTTAAGGCTTGGCAAGTACCAGCATGGGAGACTGGCTGGGAATCCCAAGTTCTGTTGACCTTTTTGAACCTGAAAATTGTGTTAGTTTTTCTATGAGATAGTAAAAGAAGGTTCAAATTGAACAGCTGCTGTCAACGGCCATTCTAAGCTGAATGTGCCTGCTCTCGTCAGATCGCAGCAGCAATGCAGATTAAGGCTTGGCAAGTACCAGCATGGGAGACTGGCTGGGAATCCCAAGTTCTGTTGACCTTTTTGAACCTGAAAATTGTTAGTTTCTCTGTCAAAGATGGTAAAAGAAGGTTCAAATTGAACAGCTGCTGTCAACGGCCATTCTAAGCTGAATGTGCCTGCTCTCGTCAGATCGCAGCAGCAATGCAGCTTAAGGCTTGGCAAGTACCAGCATGGGAGACTGGCTGGGAATCCCAAGTTCCGTTGACCTTTTTGAACCTGAAAATTGTGTTAGTTTCTCTATGAGATAGTAAAAGAAGGTTCAAACTGAACAGCTGCTGTCAACGGCCATTCTAAGCTGAATGTGCCTGCTCTCGTCAGATCGCAGCAGCAATGCAGCTTAAGGCTTGGCAAGTAACAGCATGGGAGACTGGCTGGGAATCCCAAGTTCCGTTGACCTTTTTGAACCTGAAAATTGTGTTAGTTTCTCTATGAGATAGTAAAAGAAGGTTCAAATTGAACAGCTGCTGTCAACGGCCATTCTAAGCTGAATGTGCCTGCTCTCGTCAGATCGCAGCAGCAATGCAGCTTAAGGCTTGGCAAGTACCAGCATGGGAGACTGGCTGGGAATCCCAAGTTCCGTTAACCTTTTTGAACCTGAAAATTGTGTTAGTTTCTCTATGAGATAGTAAAAGAAGGTTCAAATTGAACAGCTGCTGTCAACGGCCATTCTAAGCTGAATGTGCCTGCTCTCGTCAGATCGCAGCAGCAATGCAGCTTAAGGCTTGGCAAGTACCAGCATGGGAGACTGGCTGGGAATCCCAAGTTCTGTTGACCTTTTTGAACCTGAAAATTGTGTTAGTTTCTCTATGAGATAGTAAAAGAAGGTTCAAACTGAACAGCTGCTGTCAACGGCCATTCTAAGCTGAATGTGCCTGCTCTCGTCAGATCGCAGCAGCAATGCAGCTTAAGGCTTGGCAAGTACCAGCATGGGAGACTGGCTGAGAATCCCAAGTTCCGTTGACCTTTTTGAACCTGAAAATTGTGTTAGTTTCTCTATGAGATAGTAAAAGAAGGTTCAAATTGAACAGCTGCTGTCAACGGCCATTCTAAGCTGAATGTGCTTGCTCTCGTCAGATCGCAGCAGCAATGCAGCTTAAGGCTTGGCAAGTACCAGCATGGGAGACTGGCTGGGAATCCCAAGTTCTGTTGACCTTTTTGAACCTGAAAATTGTTAGTTTCTCTGTCAAAGATGGTAAAAGAAGGTTCAAATTGAACAGCTGCTGTCAACGGCCATTCTAAGCTGAATGTGCCTGCTCTCGTCAGATCGCAGCAGCAATGCAGCTTAAGGCTTGGCAAGTACCAGCATGGGAGACTGGCTGGGAATCCCAAGTTCTGTTGACCTTTTTGAACCTGAAAATTGTTAGTTTCTCTGTCAAAGATGGTAAAAGAAGGTTCAAATTGAACAGCTGCTGTCAACGGCCATTCTAAGCTGAATGTGCCTGCTCTCGTCAGATCGCAGCAGCAATGCAGCTTAAGGCTTGGCAAGTACCAGCATGGGAGACTGGCTGGGAATCCCAAGTTCCGTTGACCTTTTTGAACCTGAAAATTGTGTTAGTTTCTCTATGAGATAGTAAAAGAAGGTTCAAACTGAACAGCTGCTGTCAACGGCCATTCTAAGCTGAATGTGCCTGCTCTCGTCAGATCGCAGCAGCAATGCAGCTTAAGGCTTGGCAAGTACCAGCATGGGAGACTGGCTGGGAATCCCAAGTTCCGTTGACCTTTTTGAACCTGAAAATTGTGTTAGTTTCTCTATGAGATAGTAAAAGAAGGTTCAAATTGAACAGCTGCTGTCAACGGCCATTCTAAGCTGAATGTGCCTGCTCTCGTCAGATCGCAGCAGCAATGCAGCTTAAGGCTTGGCAAGTACCAGCATGGGAGACTGGCTGGGAATCCCATGTTCTGTTGACCTTTTTGAACCTGAAAATTGTTAGTTTCTCTGTCAAAGATGGTAAAAGAAGGTTCAAATTGAACAGCTGCTGTCAACGGCCATTCTAAGCTGAATGTGCCTGCTCTTGTCAGATCGCAGCAGCTTAAGGCTTGGCAAGTACCAGCATGGGAGACTGGCTGGGAATCCCAAGTTCCGTTGACCTTTTTGAACCTGAAAATTGTGTTAGTTTCTCTATGAGATAGTAAAAGAAGGTTCAAATTGAACAGCTGCTGTCAACGGCTGTTCTAAGCTGAATGTGCGTGCTCTTGTCGGATCACAGCAGCGATGCGGCTTAAGGCTTGGCAAGTACCAGCATGGGAGACTGGCTGTGAATCCCAAGTTCCGTTGACCTTTTTGAACCTGAAAATTGTGTTAGTTTCTCTATGAGATAGTAAAAGAAGGTTCAAACTGAACAGCTGCTGTCAACGGCCATTCTAAGCTGAATGTGCCTGCTCTCGTCAGATCGCAGCAGCAATGCAGCTTAAGGCTTGGCAAGTACCAGCATGGGAGACTGGCTGGGAATCCCAAGTTCTGTTGACCTTTTTGAACCTGAAAATTGTTAGTTTCTCTGTCAAAGATGGTAAAAGAAGGTTCAAATTGAACAGCTGCTGTCAACGGCCATTCTAAGCTGAATGTGCCTGCTCTCGTCAGATCGCAGCAGCAATGCAGCTTAAGGCTTGGCAAGTACCAGCATGGGAGACTGGCTGGGAATCCCAAGTTCCGTTGACCTTTTTGAACCTGAAAATTGTGTTAGTTTCTCTATGAGATAGTAAAAGAAGGTTCAAACTGAACAGCTGCTGTCAACGGCCATTCTAAGCTGAATGTGCCTGCTCTCGTCAGATCGCAGCAGCAATGCAGCTTAAGGCTTGGCAAGTACCAGCATGGGAGACTGGCTGGGAATCCCAAGTTCCGTTGACCTTTTTGAACCTGAAAATTGTGTTAGTTTCTCTATGAGATAGTAAAAGAAGGTTCAAATTGAACAGCTGCTGTCAACGGCCATTCTAAGCTGAATGTGCCTGCTCTCGTCAGATCGCAGCAGCAATGCAGCTTAAGGCTTGGCAAGTACCAGCATGGGAGACTGGCTGGGAATCCCATGTTCTGTTGACCTTTTTGAACCTGAAAATTGTTAGTTTCTCTGTCAAAGATGGTAAAAGAAGGTTCAAATTGAACAGCTGCTGTCAACGGCCATTCTAAGCTGAATGTGCCTGCTCTTGTCAGATCGCAGCAGCTTAAGGCTTGGCAAGTACCAGCATGGGAGACTGGCTGGGAATCCCAAGTTCCGTTGACCTTTTTGAACCTGAAAATTGTGTTAGTTTCTCTATGAGATAGTAAAAGAAGGTTCAAATTGAACAGCTGCTGTCAACGGCTGTTCTAAGCTGAATGTGCGTGCTCTTGTCGGATCACAGCAGCGATGCGGCTTAAGGCTTGGCAAGTACCAGCATGGGAGACTGGCTGTGAATCCCAAGTTCCGTTGACCTTTTTGAACCTGAAAATTGTGTTAGTTTCTCTATGAGATAGTAAAAGAAGGTTCAAACTAAACAGCTGCTGTCAACGGCCATTCTAAGCTGAATGTGCCTGCTCTCGTCAGATCGCAGCAGCAATGCAGCTTAAGGCTTGGCAAGTACCAGCATGGGAGACTGGCTGGGAATCCCAAGTTCTGTTGACTTTTTTGAACCTGAAAATTTTGTTAGTTTCTCTATGAGATAGTAAAAGAAGGTTCAAATTGAACAGCTGCTGTCAACGGCCATTCTAAGCTGAATGTGCCTGCTCTTGTCAGATCGCAGCAGCTTAAGGCTTGGCAAGTACCAGCATGGGAGACTGGCTGGGAATCCCAAGTTCCGTTGACCTTTTTGAACCTGAAAATTGTGTTAGTTTCTCTATGAGATAGTAAAAGAAGGTTCAAATTGAACAGCTGCTGTCAACGGCCATTCTAAGCTGAATGTGCCTGCTCTCATCAGATCGCAGCAGCAATGCAGCTTAAGGCTTGGCAAGTACCAGCATGGGAGACTGGCTGGGAATCCCAACTTCCGTTGACCTTTTTGAACCTGAAAATTGTGTTAGTTTCTCTATGAGATAGTAAAAGAAGGTTCAAACTGAACAGCTGCTGTCAACGGCCATTCTAAGCTGAATGTGCCTGCTCTCGTCAGATCGCAGCAGCAATGCAGCTTAAGGCTTGGCAAGTACCAGCATGGGAGACTGGCTGGGAATCCCAAGTTCCGTTGACCTTTTTGAACCTGAAAATTGTGTTAGTTTCTCTATGAGATAGTAAAAGAAGGTTCAAATTGAACAGCTGCTGTCAACGGCCATTCTAAGCTGAATGTGCCTGCTCTCGTCAGATCGCAGCAGCAATGCAGCTTAAGGCTTGGCAAGTACCAGCATGGGAGACTGGCTGGGAATCCCAAGTTCTGTTGACCTTTTTGAACCTGAAAATTGTGTTAGTTTTTGTATGAGATAGTAAAAGAAGGTTCAAATTGAACAGCTGCTGTCAACGGCCATTCTAAGCTGAATGTGCCTGCTCTCGTCAGATCGCAGCAGCAATGCAGATTAAGGCTTGGCAAGTACCAGCATGGGAGACTGGCTGGGAATCCCAAGTTCTGTTGACCTTTTTGAACCTGAAAATTGTTAGTTTCTCTGTCAAAGATGGTAAAAGAAGGTTCAAATTGAACAGCTGCTGTCAACGGCCATTCTAAGCTGAATGTGCCTGCTCTCGTCAGATCGCAGCAGCAATGCAGCTTAAGGCTTGGCAAGTACCAGCATGGGAGACTGGCTGGGAATCCCAAGTTCCGTTGACCTTTTTGAACCTGAAAATTGTGTTAGTTTCTCTATGAGATAGTAAAAGAAGGTTCAAACTGAACAGCTGCTGTCAACGGCCATTCTAAGCTGAATGTGCCTGCTCTCGTCAGATCGCAGCAGCAATGCAGCTTAAGGCTTGGCAAGTACCAGCATGGGAGACTGGCTGGGAATCCCAAGTTCCGTTGACCTTTTTGAACCTGAAAATTGTGTTAGTTTCTCTATGAGATAGTAAAAGAAGGTTCAAATTGAACAGCTGCTGTCAACGGCCATTCTAAGCTGAATGTGCCTGCTCTCGTCAGATCGCAGCAGCAATGCAGCTTAAGGCTTGGCAAGTACCAGCATGGGAGACTGGCTGGGAATCCCATGTTCTGTTGACCTTTTTGAACCTGAAAATTGTTAGTTTCTCTGTCAAAGATGGTAAAAGAAGGTTCAAATTGAACAGCTGCTGTCAACGGCCATTCTAAGCTGAATGTGCCTGCTCTTGTCAGATCGCAGCAGCTTAAGGCTTGGCAAGTACCAGCATGGGAGACTGGCTGGGAATCCCAAGTTCCGTTGACCTTTTTGAACCTGAAAATTGTGTTAGTTTCTCTATGAGATAGTAAAAGAAGGTTCAAATTGAACAGCTGCTGTCAACGGCTGTTCTAAGCTGAATGTGCGTGCTCTTGTCGGATCACAGCAGCGATGCGGCTTAAGGCTTGGCAAGTACCAGCATGGGAGACTGGCTGTGAATCCCAAGTTCCGTTGACCTTTTTGAACCTGAAAATTGTGTTAGTTTCTCTATGAGATAGTAAAAGAAGGTTCAAACTAAACAGCTGCTGTCAACGGCCATTCTAAGCTGAATGTGCCTGCTCTCGTCAGATCGCAGCAGCAATGCAGCTTAAGGCTTGGCAAGTACCAGCATGGGAGACTGGCTGGGAATCCCAAGTTCTGTTGACTTTTTTGAACCTGAAAATTTTGTTAGTTTCTCTATGAGATAGTAAAAGAAGGTTCAAATTGAACAGCTGCTGTCAACGGCCATTCTAAGCTGAATGTGCCTGCTCTTGTCAGATCGCAGCAGCTTAAGGCTTGGCAAGTACCAGCATGGGAGACTGGCTGGGAATCCCAAGTTCCGTTGACCTTTTTGAACCTGAAAATTGTGTTAGTTTCTCTATGAGATAGTAAAAGAAGGTTCAAATTGAACAGCTGCTGTCAACGGCCATTCTAAGCTGAATGTGCCTGCTCTCATCAGATCGCAGCAGCAATGCAGCTTAAGGCTTGGCAAGTACCAGCATGGGAGACTGGCTGGGAATCCCAACTTCCGTTGACCTTTTTGAACCTGAAAATTGTGTTAGTTTCTCTATGAGATAGTAAAAGAAGGTTCAAACTGAACAGCTGCTGTCAACGGCCATTCTAAGCTGAATGTGCCTGCTCTCGTCAGATCGCAGCAGCAATGCAGCTTAAGGCTTGGCAAGTACCAGCATGGGAGACTGGCTGGGAATCCCAAGTTCCGTTGACCTTTTTGAACCTGAAAATTGTGTTAGTTTCTCTATGAGATAGTAAAAGAAGGTTCAAATTGAACAGCTGCTGTCAACGGCCATTCTAAGCTGAATGTGCCTGCTCTCGTCAGATCGCAGCAGCAATGCAGCTTAAGGCTTGGCAAGTACCAGCATGGGAGACTGGCTGGGAATCCCAAGTTCTGTTGACCTTTTTGAACCTGAAAATTGTGTTAGTTTTTCTATGAGATAGTAAAAGAAGGTTCAAATTGAACAGCTGCTGTCAACGGCCATTCTAAGCTGAATGTGCCTGCTCTCGTCAGATCGCAGCAGCAATGCAGATTAAGGCTTGGCAAGTACCAGCATGGGAGACTGGCTGGGAATCCCAAGTTCTGTTGACCTTTTTGAACCTGAAAATTGTTAGTTTCTCTGTCAAAGATGGTAAAAGAAGGTTCAAATTGAACAGCTGCTGTCAACGGCCATTCTAAGCTGAATGTGCCTGCTCTCGTCAGATCGCAGCAGCAATGCAGCTTAAGGCTTGGCAAGTACCAGCATGGGAGACTGGCTGGGAATCCCAAGTTCCGTTGACCTTTTTGAACCTGAAAATTGTGTTAGTTTCTCTATGAGATAGTAAAAGAAGGTTCAAACTGAACAGCTGCTGTCAACGGCCATTCTAAGCTGAATGTGCCTGCTCTCGTCAGATCGCAGCAGCAATGCAGCTTAAGGCTTGGCAAGTAACAGCATGGGAGACTGGCTGGGAATCCCAAGTTCCGTTGACCTTTTTGAACCTGAAAATTGTGTTAGTTTCTCTATGAGATAGTAAAAGAAGGTTCAAATTGAACAGCTGCTGTCAACGGCCATTCTAAGCTGAATGTGCCTGCTCTCGTCAGATCGCAGCAGCAATGCAGCTTAAGGCTTGGCAAGTACCAGCATGGGAGACTGGCTGGGAATCCCAAGTTCCGTTAACCTTTTTGAACCTGAAAATTGTGTTAGTTTCTCTATGAGATAGTAAAAGAAGGTTCAAATTGAACAGCTGCTGTCAACGGCCATTCTAAGCTGAATGTGCCTGCTCTCGTCAGATCGCAGCAGCAATGCAGCTTAAGGCTTGGCAAGTACCAGCATGGGAGACTGGCTGGGAATCCCAAGTTCTGTTGACCTTTTTGAACCTGAAAATTGTGTTAGTTTCTCTATGAGATAGTAAAAGAAGGTTCAAACTGAACAGCTGCTGTCAACGGCCATTCTAAGCTGAATGTGCCTGCTCTCGTCAGATCGCAGCAGCAATGCAGCTTAAGGCTTGGCAAGTACCAGCATTGGAGACTGGCTGAGAATCCCAAGTTCCGTTGACCTTTTTGAACCTGAAAATTGTGTTAGTTTCTCTATGAGATAGTAAAAGAAGGTTCAAATTGAACAGCTGCTGTCAACGGCCATTCTAAGCTGAATGTGCTTGCTCTCGTCAGATCGCAGCAGCAATGCAGCTTAAGGCTTGGCAAGTACCAGCATGGGAGACTGGCTGGGAATCCCAAGTTCTGTTGACCTTTTTGAACCTGAAAATTGTTAGTTTCTCTGTCAAAGATGGTAAAAGAAGGTTCAAATTGAACAGCTGCTGTCAACGGCCATTCTAAGCTGAATGTGCCTGCTCTCGTCAGATCGCAGCAGCAATGCAGCTTAAGGCTTGGCAAGTACCAGCATGGGAGACTGGCTGGGAATCCCAAGTTCTGTTGACCTTTTTGAACCTGAAAATTGTTAGTTTCTCTGTCAAAGATGGTAAAAGAAGGTTCAAATTGAACAGCTGCTGTCAACGGCCATTCTAAGCTGAATGTGCCTGCTCTCGTCAGATCGCAGCAGCAATGCAGCTTAAGGCTTGGCATGTACCAGCATGGGAGACTGGCTGGGAATCCCAAGTTTCGTTGACCTTTTTGAACCTGAAAATTGTGTTAGTTTCTCTATGAGATAGTAAAAGAAGGTTCAAATTGAACAGCTGTTGTCAACGGCCATTCTAAGCTGAATGTGCGTGCTCTTGTCGGATCACAGCAGCGATGCGGCTTAAGGCTTGGCAAGTACCAGCATGGGAGACTGGCTGCGAATCCCAAGTTCCGTTGACCTTTTTGAACCTGAAAATTGTGTTAGTTTCTCTATGAGATAGTAAAAGAAGGTTCAAACTGAACAGCTGCTGTCAACGGCCATTCTAAGCTGAATGTGCCTGCTCTCGTCAGATCGCAGCAGCAATGCAGCTTAAGGCTTGGCAAGTACCAGCATGGGAGACTGGCTGGGAATCCCAAGTTCCGTTGACCTTTTTGAACCTGAAAATTGTGTTAGTTTCTCTATGAGATAGTAAAAGAAGGTTCAAATTGAACAGCTGCTGTCAACGGCCATTCTAAGCTGAATGTGCCTGCTCTCGTCAGATCGCAGCAGCAATGCAGCTTAAGGCTTGGCAAGTACCAGCATGGGAGACTGGCTGGGAATCCCAAGTTCCGTTGACCTTTTTGAACCTGAAAATTGTGTTAGTTTCTCTATGAGATAGTAAAAGAAGGTTCAAATTGAACAGCTGCTGTCAACGGCCATTCTAAGCTGAATGTGCCTGCTCTCGTCAGATCGCAGCAGCAATGCAGCTTAAGGCTTGGCAAGTACCAGCATGGGAGACTGGCTGGGAATCCCAAGTTCCGTTGACCTTTTTGAACCTGAAAATTGTGTTAGTTTCTCTATGAGATAGTAAAAGAAGGTTCAAATTGAACAGCTGCTGTCAACGGCCATTCTAAGCTGAATGTGCCTGCTCTTGTCAGATCGCAGCAGCTTAAGGCTTGGCAAGTACCAGCATGGGAGACTGGCTGGGAATCCCAAGTTCCGTTTAACTTTTTGAACCTGAAAATTGTGTTAGTTTCTCTATGAGATAGTAAAAGAAGGTTCAAATTGAACAGCTGCTGTCAACGGCCATTCTAAGCTGAATGTGCCTGCTCTCATCAGATCGCAGCAGCAATGCAGCTTAAGGCTTGGCAAGTACCAGCATGGGAGACTGGCTGGGAATCCCAAGTTCCGTTGACCTTTTTGAACCTGAAAATTGTGTTAGTTTCTCTATGAGATAGTAAAAGAAGGTTCAAATTGAACAGCTGCTGTCAACGGCCATTCTAAGCTGAATGTGCCTGCTCTCGTCAGATCGCAGCAGCAATGCAGCTTAAGGCTTGGCAAGTACCAGCATGGGAGACTGGCTGGGAATCCCAAGTTCCGTTGACCTTTTTGAACCTGAAAATTGTGTTAGTTTCTCTATGAGATAGTAAAAGAAGGTTCAAACTGAACAGCTGCTGTCAACGGCCATTCTAAGCTGAATGTGCCTGCTCTCGTCAGATCGCAGCAGCAATGCAGCTTAAGGCTTGGCAAGTAACAGCATGGGAGACTGGCTGGGAATCCCAAGTTCCGTTGACCTTTTTGAACCTGAAAATTGTGTTAGTTTCTCTATGAGATAGTAAAAGAAGGTTCAAATTGAACAGCTGCTGTCAACGGCCATTCTAAGCTGAATGTGCCTGCTCTCGTCAGATCGCAGCAGCAATGCAGCTTAAGGCTTGGCAAGTACCAGCATGGGAGACTGGCTGGGAATCCCAAGTTCCGTTAACCTTTTTGAACCTGAAAATTGTGTTAGTTTCTCTATGAGATAGTAAAAGAAGGTTCAAATTGAACAGCTGCTGTCAACGGCCATTCTAAGCTGAATGTGCCTGCTCTCGTCAGATCACAGCAGCAGCAATGCAGCTTAAGGCTTGGCAAGTACCAGCATGGGAGACTGGCTGGGAATCCCAAGTTCTGTTGACCTTTTTGAACCTGAAAATTGTGTTAGTTTCTCTATGAGATAGTAAAAGAAGGTTCAAACTGAACAGCTGCTGTCAACGGCCATTCTAAGCTGAATGTGCCTGCTCTCGTCAGATCGCAGCAGCAATGCAGCTTAAGGCTTGGCAAGTACCAGCATGGGAGACTGGCTGAGAATCCCAAGTTCCGTTGACCTTTTTGAACCTGAAAATTGTGTTAGTTTCTCTATGAGATAGTAAAAGAAGGTTCAAATTGAACAGCTGCTGTCAACGGCCATTCTAAGCTGAATGTGCTTGCTCTCGTCAGATCGCAGCAGCAATGCAGCTTAAGGCTTGGCAAGTACCAGCATGGGAGACTGGCTGGGAATCCCAAGTTCTGTTGACCTTTTTGAACCTGAAAATTGTTAGTTTCTCTGTCAAAGATGGTAAAAGAAGGTTCAAATTGAACAGCTGCTGTCAACGGCCATTCTAAGCTGAATGTGCCTGCTCTCGTCAGATCGCAGCAGCAATGCAGCTTAAGGCTTGGCAAGTACCAGCATGGGAGACTGGCTGGGAATCCCAAGTTCCGTTAACCTTTTTGAACCTGAAAATTGTGTTAGTTTCTCTATGAGATAGTAAAAGAAGGTTCAAATTGAACAGCGGCTGTCAACGGCAATTCTAAGCTGAATGTGCCTGCTCTCGTCAGATCGCAGCAGCAATGCAGCTTAAGGCTTGGCAAGTACCAGCATGGGAGACTGGCTGGGAATCCCAAGTTCCGTTGACCTTTTTGAACCTGAAAATTGTGTTAGTTTCTCTATGAGATAGTAAAAGAAGGTTCAAATTGAACAGCTGCTGTCAACGGCCATTCTAAGCTGAATGTGCCTGCTCTCGTCAGATCGCAGCAGCAATGCAGCTTAAGGCTTGGCAAGTACCAGCATGGGAGACTGGCTGGGAATCCCAAGTTCCGTTGAACTTTTTGAACCTGAAAATTGTGTTAGTTTCTCTATGAGATAGTAAAAGAAGGTTCAAATTGAACAGCTGCTGTCAACGGCCATTCTAAGCTGAATGTGCCTGCTCTCGTCAGATCGCAGCAGCAATGCAGCTTAAGGCTTGGCAAGTACCAGCATGGGAGACTGGCTGGGAATCCCAAGTTCTGTTGACCTTTTTGAACCTGAAAATTGTGTTAGTTTCTCTATGAGATAGTAAAAGAAGGTTCAAACTGAACAGCTGCTATCAACGGCCATTCTAAGCTGAATGTGCCTGCTCTCGTCAGATCGCAGCAGCAATGCAGCTTAAGGCTTGGCAAGTACCAGCATGGGAGACTGGCTGGGAATCCCAAGTTCCGTTGACCTTTTCGAACCTGAAAATTGTGTTAGTTTCTCTATGAGATAGTAAAAGAAGGTTCAAATTGAACAGCTGCTGTCAACGGCCATTCTAAGCTGAATGTGCCTGCTCTCGTCAGATCGCAGCAGCAATGCAGCTTAAGGCTTGGCAAGTACCAGCATGGGAGACTGGCTGGGAATCCCAAGTTCTGTTGACCTTTTTGAACCTGAAAATTGTGTTAGTTTTTCTATGAGATAGTAAAAGAAGGTTCAAATTGAACAGCTGCTGTCAACGGCCATTCTAAGCTGAATGTGCCTGCTCTCGTCAGATCGCAGCAGCAATGCAGATTAAGGCTTGGCAAGTACCAGCATGGGAGACTGGCTGGGAATCCCATGTTCTGTTGACCTTTTTGAACCTGAAAATTGTTAGTTTCTCTGTCAAAGATGGTAAAAGAAGGTTCAAATTGAACAGCTGCTGTCAACGGCCATTCTAAGCTGAATGTGCCTGCTCTCGTCAGATCGCAGCAGCAATGCAGCTTAAGGCTTGGCAAGTACCAGCATGGGAGACTGGCTGGGAATCCCAAGTTCCGTTGACCTTTTTGAACCTGAAAATTGTGTTAGTTTCTCTATGAGATAGTAAAAGAAGGTTCAAACTGAACAGCTGCTGTCAACGGCCATTCTAAGCTGAATGTGCCTGCTCTCGTGAGATCGCAGCAGCAATGCAGCTTAAGGCTTGGCAAGTAACAGCATGGGAGACTGGCTGGGAATCCCAAGTTCCGTTGACCTTTTTGAACCTGAAAATTGTGTTAGTTTCTCTATGAGATAGTAAAAGAAGGTTCAAATTGAACAGCTGCTGTCAACGGCCATTCTAAGCTGAATGTGCCTGCTCTCGTCAGATCGCAGCAGCAATGCAGCTTAAGGCTTGGCAAGTACCAGCATGGGAGACTGGCTGGGAATCCCAAGTTCCGTTAACCTTTTTGAACCTGAAAATTGTGTTAGTTTCTCTATGAGATAGTAAAAGAAGGTTCAAATTGAACAGCTGCTGTCAACGGCCATTCTAAGCTGAATGTGCCTGCTCTCGTCACATCGCAGCAGCAATGCAGCTTAAGGTTTGGCAAGTACCAGCATGGGAGACTGGCTGGGAATACCAAGTTCCGTTGACCTTTTTGAACCTGAAAATTGTGTTAGTTTCTCTATGAGATAGTAAAAGAAGGTTCAAATTGAACAGCTGCTGTCAACGGCCATTCTAAGCTTAATGTGCGTGCTCTTGTCGGATCACAGCAGCGATGCGGCTTAAGGCTTGGCAAGTACCAGCATGGGAGACTGGCTGCGAATCCCAAGTTCCGTTGACCTTTTTGAACCTGAAAATTGTGTTAGTTTCTCTATGAGATAGTAAAAGAAGGTTCAAACTGAACAGCTGCTGTCAACGGCCATTCTAAGCTGAATGTGCCTGCTCTCGTCAGATCGCAGCAGCAATGCAGCTTAAGGCTTGGCAAGTAACAGCATGGGAGACTGGCTGGGAATCCCAAGTTCCGTTGACCTTTTTGAACCTGAAAATTGTGTTAGTTGCTCTATGAGATAGTAAAAGAAGGTTCAAATTGAACAGCTGCTGTCAATGGCCATTCTAAGCTGAATGTGCCTGCTCTCGTCAGATCGCAGCAGCAATGCAGCTTAAGGCTTGGCAAGTACCAGCATGGGAGACTGGCTGGGAATCCCAAGTTCTGTTGACCTTTTTGAACCTGAAAATTGTTAGTTTCTCTGTCAAAGATGGTAAAAGAAGGTTCAAATTGAACAGCTGCTGTCAAGGGCCATTCTAAGCTGAATGTGCCTGCTCTCGTCAGATTGCAGCAGCAATGCAGCTAAAGGCTTGGCAAGTACCAGCATGGGAGACTGGCTGGGAATCCCAAGTTTCGTTGACCTTTTTGAACCTGAAAATTGTGTTAGTTTCTCTATGAGATAGTAAAAGAAGGTTCAAATTGAACAGCTGCTGTCAACGGCCATTCTAAGCTGAATGTGCGTGCTCTTGTCGGATCACAGCAGCGATGCGGCTTAAGGCTTGGCAAGTACCAGCATGGGAGACTGGCTGCGAATCCCAAGTTCCGTTGACCTTTTTGAACCTGAAAATTGTGTTAGTTTCTCTATGAGATAGTAAAAGAAGGTTCAAACTGAACAGCTGCTGTCAACGGCCATTCTAAGCTGAATGTGCCTGCTCTCGTCAGATCGCAGCAGCAATGCAGCTTAAGGCTTGGCAAGTACCAGCATGGGAGACTGGCTGGGAATCCCAAGTTCTGTTGACCTTTTTGAACCTGAAAATTGTTAGTTTCTCTGTCAAAGATGGTAAAAGAAGGTTCAAATTGAACAGCTGCTGTCAAGGGCCATTCTAAGCTGAATGTGCCGGCTCTCGTCAGATCGCAGCAGCAATGCAGCTAAAGGCTTGGCAAGTACCAGCATGGGAGACTGGCTGGGAATCCCAAGTTTCGTTGACCTTTTTGAACCTGAAAATTGTGTTAGTTTCTCTATGAGATAGTAAAAGAAGGTTCAAATTGAACAGCTGCTGTCAACGGCCATTCTAAGCTGAATGTGCGTGCTCTTGTCGGATCACAGCAGCGATGCGGCTTAAGGCTTGGCAAGTACCAGCATGGGAGACTGGCTGCGAATCCCAAGTTCCGTTGTCCTTTTTGAACCTGAAAATTGTGTTAGTTTCTCTATGAGATAGTAAAAGAAGGTTCAAACTGAACAGCTGCTGTCAACGGCCATTCTAAGCTGAATGTGCCTGCTCTCATCAGATCGCAGCAGCAATGCAGCTTAAGGCTTGGCAAGTACCAACATGGGAGACTGGCTGGGAATCCCAACTTCCGTTGACCTTTTTGAACCTGAAAATTGTGTTAGTTTCTCTATGAGATAGTAAAAGAAGGTTCAAACTGAACAGCTGCTGTCAACGGCCATTCTAAGCTGAATGTGCCTGCTCTCGTCAGATCGCAGCAGCAATGCAGCTTAAGGCTTGGCAAGTACCAGCATGGGAGACTGGCTGGGAATCCCAAGTTCTGTTGACCTTTTTGAACCTGAAAATTGTTAGTTTCTCTGTCAAAGATGGTAAAAGAAGGTTCAAATTGAACAGCTGCTGTCAACGGCCATTCTAAGCTGAATGTGCCTGCTCTCGTCAGATCGCAGCAGCAATGCAGCTTAAGGCTTGGCAAGTACCAGCATGGGAGACTGGCTGGGAATCCCAAGTTCCGTTGACCTTTTTGAACCTGAAAATTGTGTTAGTTTCTCTATGAGATAGTAAAAGAAGGTTCAAACTGAACAGCTGCTGTCAACGGCCATTCTAAGCTGAATGTGCCTGCTCTCGTCAGATCGCAGCAGCAATGCAGCTTAAGGCTTGGCAAGTAACAGCATGGGAGACTGGCTGGGAATCCCAAGTTCCGTTGACCTTTTTGAACCTGAAAATTGTGTTAGTTTCTCTATGAGATAGTAAAAGAAGGTTCAAATTGAACAGCTGCTGTCAACGGCCATTCTAAGCTGAATGTGCGTGCTCTCGTCAGATCGCAGCAGCAATGCAGCTTAAGGCTTGGCAAGTACCAGCATGGGAGACTGGCTGGGAATCCCAAGTTCCGTTAACCATTTTGAACCTGAAAATTGTGTTAGTTTCTCTATGAGATAGTAAAAGAAGGTTCAAATTGAACAGCTGCTGTCAACGGCCATTCTAAGCTGAATGTGCCTGCTCTCGTCAGATCGCAGCAGCAATGCAGCTTAAGGCTTGGCAAGTACCAGCATGGGAGACTGGCTGGGAATACCAAGTTCCGTTGACCTTTTTGAACCTGAAAATTGTGTTAGTTTCGCTGTCAAAGATGGTAAAAGAAGGTTCAAATTGAACAGCTGCTGTCAACGGCCATTCTAAGCTGAATGTGCCTGCTCTCGTCAGATCGCAGCAGCAATGCAGCTTAAGGCTTGGCAAGTACCAGCATGGGAGACTGGCTGGGAATCCCAAGTTTCGTTGACCTTTTTGAACCTGAAAATTGTGTTAGTTTCTCTATGAGATAGTAAAAGAAGGTTCAAATTGAACAGCTGCTGTCAACGGCCATTCTAAGCTGAATGTGCCTGCTCTTGTCAGATCGCAGCAGCTTAAGGCTTGGCAAGTACCAGCATGGGAGACTGGCTGGGAATCCCAAGTTCCGTTGACCTTTTTGAACCTGAAAATTGTGTTAGTTTCTCTATGAGATAGTAAAAGAAGGTTCAAATTGAACAGCTGCTGTCAACGGCCATTCTAAGCTGAATGTGCCTGCTCTCATCAGATCGCAGCAGCAATGCAGCTTAAGGCTTGGCAAGTACCAACATGGGAGACTGGCTGGGAATCCCAACTTCCGTTGACCTTTTTGAACCTGAAAATTGTGTTAGTTTCTCTATGAGATAGTAAAAGAAGGTTCAAACTGAACAACTGCTGTCAACGGCCATTCTAAGCTGAATGTGCCTGCTCTCGTCAGATCGCAGCAGCAATGCAGCTTAAGGCTTGGCAAGTACCAGCATGGGAGACTGGCTGGGAATCCCAAGTTCCGTTGACCTTTTTGAACCTGAAAATTGTGTTAGTTTCTCTATGAGATAGTAAAAGAAGGTTCAAATTGAACAGCTGCTGTCAACGGCCATTCTAAGCTGAATGTGCCTGCTCTCGTCAGATCGCAGCAGCAATGCAGCTTAAGGCTTGGCAAGTACCAGCATGGGAGACTGGCTGGGAATCCCAAGTTCTGTTGACCTTTTTGAACCTGAAAATAGTTAGTTTCTCTGTCAAAGATGGTAAAAGAAGGTTCAAATTGAACAGCTGCTGTCAACGGCCATTCTAAGCTGAATGTGCCTGCTCTCGTCAGATCGCAGCAGCAATGCAGCTTAAGGCTTGGCAAGTACCAGCATGGGAGACTGGCTGGGAATCCCAAGTTCCGTTGACCTTTTTGAACCTGAAAATTGTGTTAGTTTCTCTATGAGATAGTAAAAGAAGGTTCAAACTGAACAGCTGCTGTCAACGGCCATTCTAAGCTGAATGTGCCTGCTCTCGTCAGATCGCAGCAGCAATGCAGCTTAAGGCTTGGCAAGTAACAGCATGGGAGACTGGCTGGGAATCCCAAGTTCCGTTGACCTTTTTGAACCTGAACATTGTGTTAGTTTCTCTATGAGATAGTAAAAGAAGGTTCAAATTGAACAGCTGCTGTCAACGGCCATTCTAAGCTGAATGTGCGTGCTCTCGTCAGATCGCAGCAGCAATGCAGCTTAAGGCTTGGCAAGTACCAGCATGGGAGACTGGCTGGGAATCCCAAGTTCCGTTAACCTTTTTGAACCTGAAAATTGTGTTAGTTTCTCTATGAGATAGTAAAAGAAGGTTCAAATTGAACAGCTGCTGTCAACGGCCATTCTAAGCTGAATGTGCCTGCTCTCGTCAGATCGCAGCAGCAATGCAGCTTAAGGCTTGGCAAGTACCAGCATGGGAGACTGGCTGGGAATACCAAGTTCCGTTGACCTTTTTGAACCTGAAAATTGTGTTAGTTTCTCTATGAGATAGTAAAAGAAGGTTCAAACTGAACAGCTGCTGTCAACGGCCATTCTAAGCTGAATGTGCCTGCTCTCGTCAGATCGCAGCAGCAATGCAGCTTAAGGCTTGGCAAGTACCAGCATGGGAGACTGGCTGAGAATCCCAAGTTCCGTTGACCTTTTTGAACCTGAAAATTGTGTTAGTTTCTCTATGAGATAGTAAAAGAAGGTTCAAATTGAACAGCTGCTGTCAATGGCCATTCTAAGCTGAATGTGCTTGCTCTCGTCAGATCGCAGCAGCAATGAAGCTTAAGGCTTGGCAAGTACCAGCATGGGAGACTGGCTGGGAATCCCAAGTTCTGTTGACCTTTTTGAACCTGAAAATTGTTAGTTTCGCTGTCAAAGATGGTAAAAGAAGGTTCAAATTGAACAGCTGCTGTCAACGGCCATTCTAAGCTGAATGTGCCTGCTCTCGTCAGATCGCAGCAGCAATGCAGCTTAAGGCTTGGCAAGTACCAGCATGGGAGACTGGCTGGGAATCCCAAGTTTCGTTGACCTTTTTGAACCTGAAAATTGTGTTAGTTTCTCTATGAGATAGTAAAAGAAGGTTCAAATTGAACAGCTGTTGTCAACGGCCATTCTAAGCTGAATGTGCGTGCTCTTGTCGGATCACAGCAGCGATGCGGCTTAAGGCTTGGCAAGTACCAGCATGGGAGACTGGCTGCGAATCCCAAGTTCCGTTGACCTTTTTGAACCTGAAAATTGTGTTAGTTTCTCTATGAGATAGTAAAAGAAGGTTCAAACTGAACAGCTGCTGTCAACGGCCATTCTAAGCTGAATCTGCCTGCTCTCGTCAGATCGCAGCAGCAATGCAGCTTAAGGCTTGGCAAGTACCAGCATGGGAGACTGGCTGGGAATCCCAAGTTCCGTTGACCTTTTTGAACCTGAAAATTGTGTTAGTTTCTCTATGAGATAGTAAAAGAAGGTTCAAACTGAACAGCTACTGTCAACGGCCATTCTAAGCTGAATTTGCCTGCTCTCGTCAGATCGCAGCAGCAATGCAGCTTAAGGCTTGGCAAGTACCAGCATGGGAGACTGGCTGGGAATCCCAAGTTCCGTTGACCTTTTTGAACCTGAAAATTGTGTTAGTTTCTCTATGAGATAGTAAAAGAAGGTTCAAATTGAACAGCTGCTGTCAACGGCCATTCTAAGCTGAATGTGCCTGCTCTCGTCAGATCGCAGCAGCAATGCAGCTTAAGGCTTGGCAAGTACCAGCATGGGAGACTGACTGGGAATCCCAAGTTCCGTTGACCTTTTTGAACCTGAAAATTGTGTTAGTTTCTCTATGAGATAGTAAAAGAAGGTTCAAATTGAACAGCTGCTGTCAACGGCCATTCTAAGCTGAATGTGCCTGCTCTCGTCAGATCGCAGCAGCAATGCAGCTTAAGGCTTGGCAAGTACCAGCATGGGAGACTGGCTGGGAATCCCAAGTTCTGTTGACCTTTTTGAACCTGAAAATTGTGTTAGTTTTTCTATGAGATAGTAAAAGAAGGTTCAAATTGAACAGCTGCTGTCAACGGCCATTCTAAGCTGAATGTGCCTGCTCTCGTCAGATCGCAGCAGCAATGCAGATTAACGCTTGGCAAGTACCAGCATGGGAGACTGGCTGGGAATCCCAAGTTCTGTTGACCTTTTTGAACCTGAAAATTGTTAGTTTCTCTGTCAAAGATGGTAAAAGAAGGTTCAAATTGAACAGCTGCTGTCAACGGCCATTCTAAGCTGAATGTGCCTGCTCTCGTCAGATCGCAGCAGCAATGCAGCTTAAGGCTTGGCAAGTACCAGCATGGGAGACTGGCTGGGAATCCCAAGTTCCGTTAACCTTTTTGAACCTGAAAATTGTGTTAGTTTCTCTATGAGATAGTAAAAGAATGTTCAAATTGAACAGCTGCTGTCAACGGCCATTCTAAGCTGAATGTGCCTGCTCTCGTCAGATCGCAGCAGCAATGCAGCTTAAGGCTTGGCAAGTACCAGCATGGGAGACTGGCTGGGAATCCCAAGTTCTGTTGACCTTTTTGAACCTGAAAATTGTGTTAGTTTTTCTATGAGATAGTAAAAGAAGGTTCAAATTGAACAGCTGCTGTCAACGGCCATTCTAAGCTGAATGTGCCTGCTCTCGTCAGATCGCAGCAGCAATGCAGATTAACGCTTGGCAAGTACCAGCATGGGAGACTGGCTGGGAATCCCAAGTTCTGTTGACCTTTTTGAACCTGAAAATTGTTAGTTTCTCTGTCAAAGATGGTAAAAGAAGGTTCAAATTGAACAGCTGCTGTCAACGGCCATTCTAAGCTGAATGTGCCTGCTCTCGTCAGATCGCAGCAGCAATGCAGCTTAAGGCTTGGCAAGTACCAGCATGGGAGACTGGCTGGGAATCCCAAGTTCCGTTGACCTTTTTGAACCTGAAAATTGTGTTAGTTTCTCTATGAGATAGTAAAAGAAGGTTCAAACTGAACAGCTGCTGTCAACGGCCATTCTAAGCTGAATGTGCCTGCTCTCGTCAGATCGCAGCAGCAATGCAGCTTAAGGCTTGGCAAGTACCAGCATGGGAGACTGGCTGGGAATCCCAAGTTTCGTTGACCTTTTTGAACCTGAAAATTGTGTTAGTTTCTCTATGAGATAGTAAAAGAAGGTTCAAATTGAACAGCTGTTGTCAACGGCCATTCTAAGCTGAATGTGCGTGCTCTTGTCGGATCACAGCAGCGATGCGGCTTAAGGCTTGGCAAGTACCAGCATGGGAGACTGGCTGCGAATCCCAAGTTCCGTTGACCTTTTTGAACCTGAAAATTGTGTTAGTTTCTCTATGAGATAGTAAAAGAAGGTTCAAACTGAACAGCTGCTGTCAACGGCCATTCTAAGCTGAATGTGCCTGCTCTCGTCAGATCGCAGCAGCAATGCAGCTTAAGGCTTGGCAAGTACCAGCATGGGAGACTGGCTGGGAATCCCAAGTTCCGTTGACCTTTTTGAACCTGAAAATTGTGTTAGTTTCTCTATGAGATAGTAAAAGAAGGTTCAAATTGAACAGCTGCTGTCAACGGCCATTCTAAGCTGAATGTGCCTGCTCTCGTCAGATCGCAGCAGCAATGCAGCTTAAGGCTTGGCAAGTACCAGCATGGGAGACTGGCTGGGAATCCCAAGTTCTGTTGACCTTTTTGAACCTGAAAATTGTTAGTTTCTCTGTCAAAGATGGTAAAAGAAGGTTCAAATTGAACAGCTGCTGTCAACGGCCATTCTAAGCTGAATGTGCCTGCTCTTGTCAGATCGCAGCAGCTTAAGGCTTGGCAAGTACCAGCATGGGAGACTGGCTGGGAATCCCAAGTTCTGTTGACCTTTTTGAACCTGAAAATTGTGTTAGTTTCTCTATGAGATAGTAAAAGAAGGTTCAAATTGAATAGCTGCTGTCAACGGCCATTCTAAGCTGAATGTGCGTGCTCTTGTCGGATCACAGCAGCGATGCGGCTTAAGGCTTGGCAAGTACCAGCATGGGAGACTGGCTGTGAATCCCAAGTTCCGTTGACCTTTTTGAACCTGAAAATTGTGTTAGTTTCTCTATTAGATAGTAAAAGAAGGTTCAAACTGAACAGCTGCTGTCAACGGCCATTCTAAGCTGAATGTGCCTGCTCTCGTCAGATCGCAGCAGCAATGCAGCTTAAGGCTTGGCAAGTACCAGCATGGGAGACTGGCTGGGAATCCCAAGTTCTGTTGACCTTTTTGAACCTGAAAATTGTGTTAGTTTCTCTATGAGATAGTAAAAGAAGGTTCAAATTGAACAGCTGCTGTCAACGGCCATTCTAAGCTGAATGTGCCTGCTCTTGTCAGATCGCAGCAGCTTAAGGCTTGGCAAGTACCAGCATGGGAGACTGGCTGGGAATCCCAAGTTCCGTTGAACTTTTTGAACCTGAAAATTGTGTTAGTTTCTCTATGAGATAGTAAAAGAAGGTTCAAATTGAACAGCTGCTGTCAACGGCCATTCTAAGCTGAATGTGCCTGCTCTCATCAGATCGCAGCAGCAATGCAGCTTAAGGCTTGGCAAGTACCAGCATGGGAGACTGGCTGGGAATCCCAAGTTCCGTTGACCTTTTTGAACCTGAAAATTGTGTTAGTTTCTCTATGAGATAGTAAAAGAAGGTTCAAATTGAACAGCTGCTGTCAACGGCCATTCTAAGCTGAATGTGCCTGCTCTCGTCAGATCGCAGCAGCAATGCAGCTTAAGGCTTGGCACGTACCAGCATGGGAGACTGGCTGGGAATCCCAAGTTCCGTTGACCTTTTTGAACCTGAAAATTGTGTTAGTTTCTCTATGAGATAGTAAAAGAAGGTTCAAATTGAACAGCTGCTGTCAACGGCCATTCTAAGCTGAATGTGCGTGCTCTTGTCGGATCACAGCAGCGATGCGGCTTAAGGCTTGGCAAGTACCAGCATGGGAGACTGGCTGTGAATCCCAAGTTCTGTTGACCTTTTTGAACCTGAAAATTGTGTTAGTTTCTCTATGAGATAGTAAAAGAAGGTTCAAACTGAACAGCTGCTGTCAACGGCCATTCTAAGCTGAATGTGCCTGCTCTCGTCAGATCGCAGCAGCAATGCAGCTTAAGGCTTGGCAAGTACCAGCATGGGAGACTGGCTGGGAATCCCAAGTTCTGTTGACCTTTTTGAACCTGAAAATTGTGTTAGTTTCTCTATGAGATAGTAAAAGAAGGTTCAAATTGAACAGCTGCTGTCAACGGCCATTCTAAGCTGAATGTGCCTGCTCTTGTCAGATCGCAGCAGCTTAAGGCTTGGCAAGTACCAGCATGGGAGACTGGCTGGGAATCCCAAGTTCCGTTGACCTTTTTGAACCTGAAAATTGTGTTAGTTTCTCTATGAGATAGTAAAAGAAGGTTCAAATTGAACAGCTGCTGTCAACGGCCATTCTAAGCTGAATGTGCCTGCTCTCGTCAGATCGCAGCAGCAATGCAGCTTAAGGCTTGGCAAGTACCAGCATGGGAGACTGGCTGGGAATCCCAAGTTCCGTTGAGCTTTTTGAACCTGAAAATTGTGTTAGTTTCTCTATGAGATAGTAAAAGAAGGTTCAAACTGAACAGCTGATATCAACGGCCATTCTAAGCTGAATGTGCCTGCTCTCGTCAGATCGCAGCAGCAATGCAGCTTAAGGCTTGGCAAGTACCAGCATGGGAGACTGGCTGGGAATCCCAAGTTCCGTTGACCTTTTTGAACCTGAAAATTGTGTTAGTTTCTCTATGAGATAGTAAAAGAAGGTTCAAATTGAACAGCTGCTGTCAACGGCCATTCTAAGCTGAATGTGCCTGCTCTCGTCAGATCGCAGCAGCAATGCAGCTTAAGGCTTGGCAAGTACCAGCATGGGAGACTGGCTGGGAATCCCAAGTTCTGTTGACCTTTTTGAACCTGAAAATTGTGTTAGTTTTTCTATGAGATAGTAAAAGAAGGTTCAAATTGAACAGCTGCTGTCAACGGCCATTCTAAGCTGAATGTGCTTGCTCTCGTCAGATCGCAGCAGCAATGCAGCTTAAGGCTTGGCAAGTACCAGCATGGGAGACTGGCTGGGAATCCCAAGTTCTGTTGACCTTTTTGAACCTGAAAATTGTTAGTTTCTCTGTCAAAGATGGTAAAAGAAGGTTCAAATTGAACAGCTGCTGTCAAGGGCCATTCTAAGCTGAATGTGCCGGCTCTCGTCAGATCGCAGCAGCAATGCAGCTAAAGGCTTGGCAAGTACCAGCATGGGAGACTGGCTGGGAATCCCAAGTTCCGTTGACCTTTTTGAACCTGAAAATTGTGTTAGTTTCTCTATGAGATAGTAAAAGAAGGTTCAAACTGAACAGCTGCTGTCAACGGCCATTCTAAGCTGAATGTGCCTGCTCTCGTCAGATCGCAGCAGCAATGCAGCTTAAGGCTTGGCAAGTAACAGCATGGGAGACTGGCTGGGAATCCCAAGTTCCGTTGACCTTTTTGAACCTGAAAATTGTGTTAGTTTCTCTATGAGATAGTAAAAGAAGGTTCAAATTGAACAGCTGCTGTCAACGGCCATTCTAAGCTGAATGTGCCTGCTCTCGTCAGATCGCAGCAGCAATGCAGCTTAAGGCTTGGCAAGTACCAGCATGGGAGACTGGCTGGGAATCCCAAGTTCCGTTAACCTTTTTGAACCTGAAAATTGTGTTAGTTTCTCTATGAGATAGTAAAAGAAGGTTCAAATTGAACAGCTGCTGTCAACGGCCATTCTAAGCTGAATGTGCCTGCTCTCGTCCGATCGCAGCAGCAATGCAGCTTAAGGCTTGGCAAGTACCAGCATGGGAGACTGGCTGGGAATACCAAGTTCCGTTGACCTTTTTGAACCTGAAAATTGTGTTAGTTTCTCTATGAGATAGTAAAAGAAGGTTCAAATTGAACAGCTGCTGTCAACGGCCATTCTAAGCTGAATGTGCCTGCTCTCGTCAGATCGCAGCAGCAATGCAGCTTAAGGCTTGGCAAGTACCAGCATGGGAGACTGGCTGGGAATCCCAAGTTCCGTTGACCTTTTTGAACCTGAAAATTGTGTTAGTTTCTCTATGAGATAGTAAAAGAAGGTTCAAATTGAACAGCTGCTGTCAACGGCCATTCTAAGCTGAATGTGCCTGCTCTCGTCAGATCGCAGCAGCAATGCAGCTTAAGGCTTGGCAAGTACCAGCATGGGAGACTGGCTGGGAATCCCAAGTTCTGTTGACCTTTTTGAACCTGAAAATTGTTAGTTTCTCTGTCAAAGATGGTAAAAGAAGGTTCAAATTGAACAGCTGCTGTCAACGGCCATTCTAAGCTGAATGTGCCTGCTCTTGTCAGATCGCAGCAGCTTAAGGCTTGGCAAGTACCAGCATGGGAGACTGGCTGGGAATCCCAAGTTCTGTTGACCTTTTTGAACCTGAAAATTGTGTTAGTTTCTCTATGAGATAGTAAAAGAAGGTTCAAATTGAATAGCTGCTGTCAACGGCCATTCTAAGCTGAATGTGCGTGCTCTTGTCGGATCACAGCAGCGATGCGGCTTAAGGCTTGGCAAGTACCAGCATGGGAGACTGGCTGTGAATCCCAAGTTCCGTTGACCTTTTTGAACCTGAAAATTGTGTTAGTTTCTCTATTAGATAGTAAAAGAAGGTTCAAACTGAACAGCTGCTGTCAACGGCCATTCTAAGCTGAATGTGCCTGCTCTCGTCAGATCGCAGCAGCAATGCAGCTTAAGGCTTGGCAAGTACCAGCATGGGAGACTGGCTGGGAATCCCAAGTTCTGTTGACCTTTTTGAACCTGAAAATTGTGTTAGTTTCTCTATGAGATAGTAAAAGAAGGTTCAAATTGAACAGCTGCTGTCAACGGCCATTCTAAGCTGAATGTGCCTGCTTTTGTCAGATCGCAGCAGCTTAAGGCTTGGCAAGTACCAGCATGGGAGACTGGCTGGGAATCCCAAGTTCCGTTGAACTTTTTGAACCTGAAAATTGTGTTAGTTTCTCTATGAGATAGTAAAAGAAGGTTCAAATTGAACAGCTGCTGTCAACGGCCATTCTAAGCTGAATGTGCCTGCTCTCATCAGATCGCAGCAGCAATGCAGCTTAAGGCTTGGCAAGTACCAGCATGGGAGACTGGCTGGGAATCCCAAGTTCCGTTGACCTTTTTGAACCTGAAAATTGTGTTAGTTTCTCTATGAGATAGTAAAAGAAGGTTCAAATTGAACAGCTGCTGTCAACGGCCATTCTAAGCTGAATGTGCCTGCTCTCGTCAGATCGCAGCAGCAATGCAGCTTAAGGCTTGGCACGTACCAGCATGGGAGACTGGCTGGGAATCCCAAGTTCCGTTGACCTTTTTGAACCTGAAAATTGTGTTAGTTTCTCTATGAGATAGTAAAAGAAGGTTCAAATTGAACAGCTGCTGTCAACGGCCATTCTAAGCTGAATGTGCGTGCTCTTGTCGGATCACAGCAGCGATGCGGCTTAAGGCTTGGCAAGTACCAGCATGGGAGACTGGCTGTGAATCCCAAGTTCTGTTGACCTTTTTGAACCTGAAAATTGTGTTAGTTTCTCTATGAGATAGTAAAAGAAGGTTCAAACTGAACAGCTGCTGTCAACGGCCATTCTAAGCTGAATGTGCCTGCTCTCGTCAGATCGCAGCAGCAATGCAGCTTAAGGCTTGGCAAGTACCAGCATGGGAGACTGGCTGGGAATCCCAAGTTCTGTTGACCTTTTTGAACCTGAAAATTGTGTTAGTTTCTCTATGAGATAGTAAAAGAAGGTTCAAATTGAACAGCTGCTGTCAACGGCCATTCTAAGCTGAATGTGCCTGCTCTTGTCAGATCGCAGCAGCTTAAGGCTTGGCAAGTACCAGCATGGGAGACTGGCTGGGAAGCCCAAGTTCCGTTGACCTTTTTGAACCTGAAAATTGTGTTAGTTTCTCTATGAGATAGTAAAAGAAGGTTCAAATTGAACAGCTGCTGTCAACGGCCATTCTAAGCTGAATGTGCCTGCTCTCGTCAGATCGCAGCAGCAATGCAGCTTAAGGCTTGGCAAGTACCAGCATGGGAGACTGGCTGGGAATCCCAAGTTCCGTTGAGCTTTTTGAACCTGAAAATTGTGTTAGTTTCTCTATGAGATAGTAAAAGAAGGTTCAAACTGAACAGCTGCTATCAACGGCCATTCTAAGCTGAATGTGCCTGCTCTCGTCAGATCGCAGCAGCAATGCAGCTTAAGGCTTGGCAAGTACCAGCATGGGAGACTGGCTGGGAATCCCAAGTTCCGTTGACCTTTATGAACCTGAAAATTGTGTTAGTTTCTCTATGAGATAGTAAAAGAAGGTTCAAATTGAACAGCTGCTGTCAACGGCCATTCTAAGCTGAATGTGCCTGCTCTCGTCAGATCGCAGCAGCAATGCAGCTTAAGGCTTGGCAAGTACCAGCATGGGAGACTGGCTGGGAATCCCAAGTTCTGTTGACCTTTTTGAACCTGAAAATTGTGTTAGTTTTTCTATGAGATAGTAAAAGAAGGTTCAAATTGAACAGCTGCTGTCAACGGCCATTCTAAGCTGAATGTGCTTGCTCTCGTCAGATCGCAGCAGCAATGCAGCTTAAGGCTTGGCAAGTACCAGCATGGGAGACTGGCTGGGAATCCCAAGTTCTGTTGACCTTTTTGAACCTGAAAATTGTTAGTTTCTCTGTCAAAGATGGTAAAAGAAGGTTCAAATTGAACAGCTGCTGTCAAGGGCCATTCTAAGCTGAATGTGCCGGCTCTCGTCAGATCGCAGCAGCAATGCAGCTAAAGGCTTGGCAAGTACCAGCATGGGAGACTGGCTGGGAATCCCAAGTTCCGTTGACCTTTTTGAACCTGAAAATTGTGTTAGTTTCTCTATGAGATAGTAAAAGAAGGTTCAAACTGAACAGCTGCTGTCAACGGCCATTCTAAGCTGAATGTGCCTGCTCTCGTCAGATCGCAGCAGCAATGCAGCTTAAGGCTTGGCAAGTACCAGCATGGGAGACTGGCTGGGAATCCCAAGTTCCGTTGACCTTTTTGAACCTGAAAATTGTGTTAGTTTCTCTATGAGATAGTAAAAGAAGGTTCAAATTGAACAACTGCTGTCAACGGCCATTCTAAGCTGAATGTGCCTGCTCTCGTCAGATCGCAGCAGCAATGCAGCTTAAGGCTTGGCAAGTACCAGCATGGGAGACTGGCTGGGAATCCCAAGTTCTGTTGACCTTTTTGAACCTGAAAATTGTTAGTTTCTCTGTCAAAGATGGTAAAAGAAGGTTCAAATTGAACAGCTGCTGTCAACGGCCATTCTAAGCTGAATGTGCCTGCTCTTGTCAGATCGCAGCAGCTTAAGGCTTGGCAAGTACCAGCATGGGAGACTGGCTGGGAATCCCAAGTTCCGTTGACCTTTTTGAACCTGAAAATTGTGTTAGTTTCTCTATGAGATAGTAAAAGAAGGTTCAAATTGAACAGCTGCTGTCAACGGCCATTCTAAGCTGAATGTGCCTGCTCTCGTCAGATCGCAGCAGCAATGCAGCTTAAGGCTTGGCAAGTACCAGCATGGGAGACTGGCTGGGAATCCCAAGTTCCGTTGAGCTTTTTGAACCTGAAAATTGTGTTAGTTTCTCTATGAGATAGTAAAAGAAGGTTCAAACTGAACAGCTGCTATCAACGGCCATTCTAAGCTGAATGTGCCTGCTCTCGTCAGATCGCAGCAGCAATGCAGCTTAAGGCTTGGCAAGTACCAGCATGGGAGACTGGCTGGGAATCCCAAGTTCCGTTGACCTTTTTGAACCTGAAAATTGTGTTAGTTTCTCTATGAGATAGTAAAAGAAGGTTCAAATTGAACAGCTGCTGTCAACGGCCATTCTAAGCTGAATGTGCCTGCTCTCGTCAGATCGCAGCAGCAATGCAGCTTAAGGCTTGGCAAGTACCAGCATGGGAGACTGGCTGGGAATCCCAAGTTCTGTTGACCTTTTTGAACCTGAAAATTGTGTTAGTTTTTCTATGAGATAGTAAAAGAAGGTTCAAATTGAACAGCTGCTGTCAACGGCCATTCTAAGCTGAATGTGCTTGCTCTCGTCAGATCGCAGCAGCAATGCAGCTTAAGGCTTGGCAAGTACCAGCATGGGAGACTGGCTGGGAATCCCAAGTTCTGTTGACCTTTTTGAACCTGAAAATTGTTAGTTTCTCTGTCAAAGATGGTAAAAGAAGGTTCAAATTGAACAGCTGCTGTCAAGGGCCATTCTAAGCTGAATGTGCCGGCTCTCGTCAGATCGCAGCAGCAATGCAGCTAAAGGCTTGGCAAGTACCAGCATGGGAGACTGGCTGGGAATCCCAAGTTCCGTTGACCTTTTTGAACCTGAAAATTGTGTTAGTTTCTCTATGAGATAGTAAAAGAAGGTTCAAACTGAACAGCTGCTGTCAACGGCCATTCTAAGCTGAATGTGCCTGCTCTCGTCAGATCGCAGCAGCAATGCAGCTTAAGGCTTGGCAAGTAACAGCATGGGAGACTGGCTGGGAATCCCAAGTTCCGTTGACCTTTTTGAACCTGAAAATTGTGTTAGTTTCTCTATGAGATAGTAAAAGAAGGTTCAAATTGAACAGCTGCTGTCAACGGCCATTCTAAGCTGAATGTGCCTGCTCTCGTCAGATCGCAGCAGCAATGCAGCTTAAGGCTTGGCAAGTACCAGCATGGGAGACTGGCTGGGAATCCCAAGTTCCGTTAACCTTTTTGAACCTGAAAATTGTGTTAGTTTCTCTATGAGATAGTAAAAGAAGGTTCAAATTGAACAGCTGCTGTCAACGGCCATTCTAAGCTGAATGTGCCTGCTCTCGTCAGATCGCAGCAGCAATGCAGCTTAAGGCTTGGCAAGTACCAGCATGGGAGACTGGCTGGGAATACCAAGTTCCGTTGACCTTTTTGAACCTGAAAATTGTGTTAGTTTCTCTATGAGATAGTAAAAGAAGGTTCAAATTGAACAGCTGCTGTCAACGGCCATTCTAAGCTGAATGTGCCTGCTCTCGTCAGATCGCAGCAGCAATGCAGCTTAAGGCTTGGCAAGTACCAGCATGGGAGACTGGCTGGGAATCCCAAGTTCCGTTGACCTTTTTGAACCTGAAAATTGTGTTAGTTTCTCTATGAGATAGTAAAAGAAGGTTCAAATTGAACAGCTGCTGTCAACGGCCATTCTAAGCTGAATGTGCCTGCTCTCGTCAGATCGCAGCAGCAATGCAGCTTAAGGCTTGGCAAGTACCAGCATGGGAGACTGGCTGGGAATCCCAAGTTCTGTTGACCTTTTTGAACCTGAAAATTGTTAGTTTCTCTGTCAAAGATGGTAAAAGAAGGTTCAAATTGAACAGCTGCTGTCAACGGCCATTCTAAGCTGAATGTGCCTGCTCTTGTCAGATCGCAGCAGCTTAAGGCTTGGCAAGTACCAGCATGGGAGACTGGCTGGGAATCCCAAGTTCTGTTGACCTTTTTGAACCTGAAAATTGTGTTAGTTTCTCTATGAGATAGTAAAAGAAGGTTCAAATTGAATAGCTGCTGTCAACGGCCATTCTAAGCTGAATGTGCGTGCTCTTGTCGGATCACAGCAGCGATGCGGCTTAAGGCTTGGCAAGTACCAGCATGGGAGACTGGCTGTGAATCCCAAGTTCCGTTGACCTTTTTGAACCTGAAAATTGTGTTAGTTTCTCTATTAGATAGTAAAAGAAGGTTCAAACTGAACAGCTGCTGTCAACGGCCATTCTAAGCTGAATGTGCCTGCTCTCGTCAGATCGCAGCAGCAATGCAGCTTAAGGCTTGGCAAGTACCAGCATGGGAGACTGGCTGGGAATCCCAAGTTCTGTTGACCTTTTTGAACCTGAAAATTGTGTTAGTTTCTCTATGAGATAGTAAAAGAAGGTTCAAATTGAACAGCTGCTGTCAACGGCCATTCTAAGCTGAATGTGCCTGCTCTTGTCAGATCGCAGCAGCTTAAGGCTTGGCAAGTACCAGCATGGGAGACTGGCTGGGAATCCCAAGTTCCGTTGAACTTTTTGAACCTGAAAATTGTGTTAGTTTCTCTATGAGATAGTAAAAGAAGGTTCAAATTGAACAGCTGCTGTCAACGGCCATTCTAAGCTGAATGTGCCTGCTCTCATCAGATCGCAGCAGCAATGCAGCTTAAGGCTTGGCAAGTACCAGCATGGGAGACTGGCTGGGAATCCCAAGTTCCGTTGACCTTTTTGAACCTGAAAATTGTGTTAGTTTCTCTATGAGATAGTAAAAGAAGGTTCAAATTGAACAGCTGCTGTCAACGGCCATTCTAAGCTGAATGTGCCTGCTCTCGTCAGATCGCAGCAGCAATGCAGCTTAAGGCTTGGCACGTACCAGCATGGGAGACTGGCTGGGAATCCCAAGTTCCGTTGACCTTTTTGAACCTGAAAATTGTGTTAGTTTCTCTATGAGATAGTAAAAGAAGGTTCAAATTGAACAGCTGCTGTCAACGGCCATTCTAAGCTGAATGTGCGTGCTCTTGTCGGATCACAGCAGCGATGCGGCTTAAGGCTTGGCAAGTACCAGCATGGGAGACTGGCTGTGAATCCCAAGTTCTGTTGACCTTTTTGAACCTGAAAATTGTGTTAGTTTCTCTATGAGATAGTAAAAGAAGGTTCAAACTGAACAGCTGCTGTCAACGGCCATTCTAAGCTGAATGTGCCTGCTCTCGTCAGATCGCAGCAGCAATGCAGCTTAAGGCTTGGCAAGTACCAGCATGGGAGACTGGCTGGGAATCCCAAGTTCTGTTGACCTTTTTGAACCTGAAAATTGTGTTAGTTTCTCTATGAGATAGTAAAAGAAGGTTCAAATTGAACAGCTGCTGTCAACGGCCATTCTAAGCTGAATGTGCCTGCTCTTGTCAGATCGCAGCAGCTTAAGGCTTGGCAAGTACCAGCATGGGAGACTGGCTGGGAAGCCCAAGTTCCGTTGACCTTTTTGAACCTGAAAATTGTGTTAGTTTCTCTATGAGATAGTAAAAGAAGGTTCAAATTGAACAGCTGCTGTCAACGGCCATTCTAAGCTGAATGTGCCTGCTCTCGTCAGATCGCAGCAGCAATGCAGCTTAAGGCTTGGCAAGTACCAGCATGGGAGACTGGCTGGGAATCCCAAGTTCCGTTGAGCTTTTTGAACCTGAAAATTGTGTTAGTTTCTCTATGAGATAGTAAAAGAAGGTTCAAACTGAACAGCTGCTATCAACGGCCATTCTAAGCTGAATGTGCCTGCTCTCGTCAGATCGCAGCAGCAATGCAGCTTAAGGCTTGGCAAGTACCAGCATGGGAGACTGGCTGGGAATCCCAAGTTCCGTTGACCTTTTTGAACCTGAAAATTGTGTTAGTTTCTCTATGAGATAGTAAAAGAAGGTTCAAATTGAACAGCTGCTGTCAACGGCCATTCTAAGCTGAATGTGCCTGCTCTCGTCAGATCGCAGCAGCAATGCAGCTTAAGGCTTGGCAAGTACCAGCATGGGAGACTGGCTGGGAATCCCAAGTTCTGTTGACCTTTTTGAACCTGAAAATTGTGTTAGTTTTTCTATGAGATAGTAAAAGAAGGTTCAAATTGAACAGCTGCTGTCAACGGCCATTCTAAGCTGAATGTGCTTGCTCTCGTCAGATCGCAGCAGCAATGCAGCTTAAGGCTTGGCAAGTACCAGCATGGGAGACTGGCTGGGAATCCCAAGTTCTGTTGACCTTTTTGAACCTGAAAATTGTTAGTTTCTCTGTCAAAGATGGTAAAAGAAGGTTCAAATTGAACAGCTGCTGTCAAGGGCCATTCTAAGCTGAATGTGCCGGCTCTCGTCAGATCGCAGCAGCAATGCAGCTAAAGGCTTGGCAAGTACCAGCATGGGAGACTGGCTGGGAATCCCAAGTTCCGTTGACCTTTTTGAACCTGAAAATTGTGTTAGTTTCTCTATGAGATAGTAAAAGAAGGTTCAAACTGAACAGCTGCTGTCAACGGCCATTCTAAGCTGAATGTGCCTGCTCTCGTCAGATCGCAGCAGCAATGCAGCTTAAGGCTTGGCAAGTACCAGCATGGGAGACTGGCTGGGAATCCCAAGTTCCGTTGACCTTTTTGAACCTGAAAATTGTGTTAGTTTCTCTATGAGATAGTAAAAGAAGGTTCAAATTGAACAACTGCTGTCAACGGCCATTCTAAGCTGAATGTGCCTGCTCTCGTCAGATCGCAGCAGCAATGCAGCTTAAGGCTTGGCAAGTACCAGCATGGGAGACTGGCTGGGAATCCCAAGTTCTGTTGACCTTTTTGAACCTGAAAATTGTTAGTTTCTCTGTCAAAGATGGTAAAAGAAGGTTCAAATTGAACAGCTGCTGTCAACGGCCATTCTAAGCTGAATGTGCCTGCTCTTGTCAGATCGCAGCAGCTTAAGGCTTGGCAAGTACCTGCATGGGAGACTGGCTGGGAATCCCAAGTTCCGTTGACCTTTTTGAACCTGAAAATTGTGTTAGTTTCTCTATGAGATAGTAAAAGAAGGTTCAAATTGAACAGCTGCTGTCAACGGCTGTTCTAAGCTGAATGTGCGTGCTCTTGTCGGATCACAGCAGCGATGCGGCTTAAGGCTTGGCAAGTACCAGCATGGGAGACTGGCTGTGAATCCTAAGTTCCGTTGACCTTTTTGAACCTGAAAATTGTGTTAGTTTCTCTATGAGATAGTAAAAGAAGGTTCAAACTGAACAGCTGCTGTCAACGGCCATTCTAAGCTGAATGTGCCTGCTCTTGTCAGATCGCAGCAGCTTAAGGCTTGGCAAGTACCAGCATGGGAGACTGGCTGGGAATCCCAAGTTCCGTTGAACTTTTTGAACCTGAAAATTGTGTTAGTTTCTCTATGAGATAGTAAAAGAAGGTTCAAATTGAACAGCTGCTGTCAACGGCCATTCTAAGCTGAATGTGCCTGCTCTCATCAGATCGCAGCAGCAATGCAGCTTAAGGCTTGGCAAGTACCAGCATGGGAGACTGGCTGGGAATCCCAAGTTCCGTTGACCTTTTTGAACCTGAAAATTGTGTTAGTTTCTCTATGAGATAGTAAAAGAAGGTTCAAATTGAACAGCTGCTGTCAACGGCCATTCTAAGCTGAATGTGCCTGCTCTCGTCAGATCGCAGCAGCAATGCAGCTTAAGGCTTGGCACGTACCAGCATGGGAGACTGGCTGGGAATCCCAAGTTCCGTTGACCTTTTTGAACCTGAAAATTGTGTTAGTTTCTCTATGAGATAGTAAAAGAAGGTTCAAATTGAACAGCTGCTGTCAACGGCCATTCTAAGCTGAATGTGCGTGCTCTTGTCGGATCACAGCAGCGATGCGGCTTAAGGCTTGGCAAGTACCAGCATGGGAGACTGGCTGTGAATCCCAAGTTCTGTTGACCTTTTTGAACCTGAAAATTGTGTTAGTTTCTCTATGAGATAGTAAAAGAAGGTTCAAACTGAACAGCTGCTGTCAACGGCCATTCTAAGCTGAATGTGCCTGCTCTCGTCAGATCGCAGCAGCAATGCAGCTTAAGGCTTGGCAAGTACCAGCATGGGAGACTGGCTGGGAATCCCAAGTTCTGTTGACCTTTTTGAACCTGAAAATTGTGTTAGTTTCTCTATGAGATAGTAAAAGAAGGTTCAAATTGAACAGCTGCTGTCAACGGCCATTCTAAGCTGAATGTGCCTGCTCTTGTCAGATCGCAGCAGCTTAAGGCTTGGCAAGTACCAGCATGGGAGACTGGCTGGGAAGCCCAAGTTCCGTTGACCTTTTTGAACCTGAAAATTGTGTTAGTTTCTCTATGAGATAGTAAAAGAAGGTTCAAATTGAACAGCTGCTGTCAACGGCCATTCTAAGCTGAATGTGCCTGCTCTCGTCAGATCGCAGCAGCAATGCAGCTTAAGGCTTGGCAAGTACCAGCATGGGAGACTGGCTGGGAATCCCAAGTTCCGTTGAGCTTTTTGAACCTGAAAATTGTGTTAGTTTCTCTATGAGATAGTAAAAGAAGGTTCAAACTGAACAGCTGCTATCAACGGCCATTCTAAGCTGAATGTGCCTGCTCTCGTCAGATCGCAGCAGCAATGCAGCTTAAGGCTTGGCAAGTACCAGCATGGGAGACTGGCTGGGAATCCCAAGTTCCGTTGACCTTTTTGAACCTGAAAATTGTGTTAGTTTCTCTATGAGATAGTAAAAGAAGGTTCAAATTGAACAGCTGCTGTCAACGGCCATTCTAAGCTGAATGTGCCTGCTCTCGTCAGATCGCAGCAGCAATGCAGCTTAAGGCTTGGCAAGTACCAGCATGGGAGACTGGCTGGGAATCCCAAGTTCTGTTGACCTTTTTGAACCTGAAAATTGTGTTAGTTTTTCTATGAGATAGTAAAAGAAGGTTCAAATTGAACAGCTGCTGTCAACGGCCATTCTAAGCTGAATGTGCTTGCTCTCGTCAGATCGCAGCAGCAATGCAGCTTAAGGCTTGGCAAGTACCAGCATGGGAGACTGGCTGGGAATCCCAAGTTCTGTTGACCTTTTTGAACCTGAAAATTGTTAGTTTCTCTGTCAAAGATGGTAAAAGAAGGTTCAAATTGAACAGCTGCTGTCAAGGGCCATTCTAAGCTGAATGTGCCGGCTCTCGTCAGATCGCAGCAGCAATGCAGCTAAAGGCTTGGCAAGTACCAGCATGGGAGACTGGCTGGGAATCCCAAGTTCCGTTGACCTTTTTGAACCTGAAAATTGTGTTAGTTTCTCTATGAGATAGTAAAAGAAGGTTCAAACTGAACAGCTGCTGTCAACGGCCATTCTAAGCTGAATGTGCCTGCTCTCGTCAGATCGCAGCAGCAATGCAGCTTAAGGCTTGGCAAGTACCAGCATGGGAGACTGGCTGGGAATCCCAAGTTCTGTTGACCTTTTTGAACCTGAAAATTGTTAGTTTCTCTGTCAAAGATGGTAAAAGAAGGTTCAAATTGAACAGCTGCTGTCAACGGCCATTCTAAGCTGAATGTGCCTGCTCTTGTCAGATCGCAGCAGCTTAAGGCTTGGCAAGTACCTGCATGGGAGACTGGCTGGGAATCCCAAGTTCCGTTGACCTTTTTGAACCTGAAAATTGTGTTAGTTTCTCTATGAGATAGTAAAAGAAGGTTCAAATTGAACAGCTGCTGTCAACGGCTGTTCTAAGCTGAATGTGCGTGCTCTTGTCGGATCACAGCAGCGATGCGGCTTAAGGCTTGGCAAGTACCAGCATGGGAGACTGGCTGTGAATCCTAAGTTCCGTTGACCTTTTTGAACCTGAAAATTGTGTTAGTTTCTCTATGAGATAGTGAAAGAAGGTTCAAACTGAACAGCTGCTGTCAACGGCCATTCTAAGCTGAATGTGCCTGCTCTCGTCAGATCGCAGCAGCAATGCAGCTTAAGGCTTGGCAAGTACCAGCATGGGAGACTGGCTGGGAATCCCAAGTTCTGTTGACTTTTTTGAACCTGAAAATTTTGTTAGTTTCTCTATGAGATAGTAAAAGAAGGTTCAAATTGAACAGCTGCTGTCAACGGCCATTCTAAGCTGAATGTGCCTGCTCTTGTCAGATCGCAACAGCTTAAGGCTTGGCAAGTACCAGCATGGGAGACTGGCTGGGAATCCCAAGTTCCGTTGACCTTTTTGAACCTGAAAATTGTGTTAGTTTCTCTATGAGATAGTAAAAGAAGGTTCAAATTGAACAGCTGCTGTCAACGGCCATTCTAAGCTGAATGTGCCTGCTCTCATCAGATCGCAGCAGCAATGCAGCTTAAGGCTTGGCAAGTACCAGCATGGGAGACTGGCTGGGAATCCCAACTTCCGTTGACCTTTTTGAACCTGAAAATTGTGTTAGTTTCTCTATGAGATAGTAAAAGAAGGTTCAAACTGAACAGCTGCTGTCAACGGCCATTCTAAGCTGAATGTGCCTGCTCTCGTCAGATCGCAGCAGCAATGCAGCTTAAGGCTTGGCAAGTACCAGCATGGGAGACTGGCTGGGAATCCCAAGTTCCGTTGACCTTTTTGAACCTGAAAATTGTGTTAGTTTCTCTATGAGATAGTAAAAGAAGGTTCAAATTGAACAGCTGCTGTCAACGGCCATTCTAAGCTGAATGTGCCTGCTCTCGTCAGATCGCAGCAGCAATGCAGCTTAAGGCTTGGCAAGTACCAGCATGGGAGACTGGCTGGGAATCCCAAGTTCTGTTGACCTTTTTGAACCTGAAAATTGTGTTAGTTTTTCTATGAGATAGTAAAAGAAGGTTCAAATTGAACAGCTGCTGTCAACGGCCATTCTAAGCTGAATGTGCCTGCTCTCGTCAGATCGCAGCAGCAATGCAGATTAAGGCTTGGCAAGTACCAGCATGGGAGACTGGCTGGGAATCCCAAGTTCTGTTGACCTTTTTGAACCTGAAAATTGTTAGTTTCTCTGTCAAAGATGGTAAAAGAAGGTTCAAATTGAAGAGCTGCTGTCAACGGCCATTCTAAGCTGAATGTGCCTGCTCTCGTCAGATCGCAGCAGCAATGCAGCTTAAGGCTTGGCAAGTACCAGCATGGGAGACTGGCTGGGAATCCCAAGTTCCGTTGACCTTTTTGAACCTGAAAATTGTGTTAGTTTCTCTATGAGATAGTAAAAGAAGGTTCAAACTGAACAGCTGCTGTCAACGGCCATTCTAAGCTGAATGTGCCTGCTCTCGTCAGATCGCAGCAGCAATGCAGCTTAAGGCTTGGCAAGTACCAGCATGGGAGACTGGCTGGGAATACCAAGTTCCGTTGACCTTTTTGAACCTGAAAATTGTGTTAGTTTCTCTATGAGATAGTAAAAGAAGGTTCAAACTGAACAGCTGCTGTCAACGGCCATTCTAAGCTGAATGTGCCTGCTCTCGTCACATCGCAGCAGCAATGCAGCTTAAGGCTTGGCAAGTACCAGCATGGGAGACTGGCTGAGAATCCCAAGTTCCGTTGACCTTTTTGAACCTGAAAATTGTGTTAGTTTCTCTATGAGATAGTAAAAGAAGGTTCAAATTGAACAGCTGCTGTCAACGGCCATTCTAAGCTGAATGTGCTTGCTCTCGTCAGATCGCAGCAGCAATGCAGCTTAAGGCTTGGCAAGTACCAGCATGGGAGACTGGCTGGGAATCCCAAGTTCTGTTGACCTTTTTGAACCTGAAAATTGTTAGTTTCTCTGTCAAAGATGGTAAAAGAAGGTTCAAATTGAACAGCTGCTGTCAACGGCCATTCTAAGCTGAATGTGCCTGCTCTCGTCAGATCGCAGCAGCAATGCAGCTTAAGGCTTGGCAAGTACCAGCATGGGAGACTGGCTGGGAATCCCAAGTTCCGTTGACCTTTTTGAACCTGAAAATTGTGTTAGTTTCTCTATGAGATAGTAAAAGAAGGTTCAAATTGAACAGCTGCTGTCAACGGCCATTCTAAGCTGAATGTGCCTGCTCTCGTCAGATCGCAGCAGCAATGCAGCTTAAGGCTTGGCAAGTACCAGCATGGGAGACTGGCTGGGAATCCCAAGTTCTGTTGACCTTTTTGAACCTGAAAATTGTTAGTTTCTCTGTCAAAGATGGTAAAAGAAGGTTCAAATTGAACAGCTGCTGTCAACGGCCATTCTAAGCTGAATGTGCCTGCTCTTGTCAGATCGCAGCAGCTTAAGGCTTGGCAAGTACCAGCATGGGAGACTGGCTGGGAATCCCAAGTTCTGTTGACCTTTTTGAACCTGAAAATTGTGTTAGTTTCTCTATGAGATAGTAAAAGAAGGTTCAAATTGAATAGCTGCTGTCAACGGCCATTCTAAGCTGAATGTGCGTGCTCTTGTCGGATCACAGCAGCGATGCGGCTTAAGGCTTGGCAAGTACCAGCATGGGAGACTGGCTGTGAATCCCAAGTTCCGTTGACCTTTTTGAACCTGAAAATTGTGTTAGTTTCTCTATTAGATAGTAAAAGAAGGTTCAAACTGAACAGCTGCTGTCAACGGCCATTCTAAGCTGAATGTGCCTGCTCTCGTCAGATCGCAGCAGCAATGCAGCTTAAGGCTTGGCAAGTACCAGCATGGGAGACTGGCTGGGAATCCCAAGTTCTGTTGACCTTTTTGAACCTGAAAATTGTGTTAGTTTCTCTATGAGATAGTAAAAGAAGGTTCAAATTGAACAGCTGCTGTCAACGGCCATTCTAAGCTGAATGTGCCTGCTCTTGTCAGATCGCAGCAGCTTAAGGCTTGGCAAGTACCAGCATGGGAGACTGGCTGGGAATCCCAAGTTCCGTTGAACTTTTTGAACCTGAAAATTGTGTTAGTTTCTCTATGAGATAGTAAAAGAAGGTTCAAATTGAACAGCTGCTGTCAACGGCCATTCTAAGCTGAATGTGCCTGCTCTCATCAGATCGCAGCAGCAATGCAGCTTAAGGCTTGGCAAGTACCAGCATGGGAGACTGGCTGGGAATCCCAAGTTCCGTTGACCTTTTTGAACCTGAAAATTGTGTTAGTTTCTCTATGAGATAGTAAAAGAAGGTTCAAATTGAACAGCTGCTGTCAACGGCCATTCTAAGCTGAATGTGCCTGCTCTCGTCAGATCGCAGCAGCAATGCAGCTTAAGGCTTGGCACGTACCAGCATGGGAGACTGGCTGGGAATCCCAAGTTCCGTTGACCTTTTTGAACCTGAAAATTGTGTTAGTTTCTCTATGAGATAGTAAAAGAAGGTTCAAATTGAACAGCTGCTGTCAACGGCCATTCTAAGCTGAATGTGCGTGCTCTTGTCGGATCACAGCAGCGATGCGGCTTAAGGCTTGGCAAGTACCAGCATGGGAGACTGGCTGTGAATCCCAAGTTCTGTTGACCTTTTTGAACCTGAAAATTGTGTTAGTTTCTCTATGAGATAGTAAAAGAAGGTTCAAACTGAACAGCTGCTGTCAACGGCCATTCTAAGCTGAATGTGCCTGCTCTCGTCAGATCGCAGCAGCAATGCAGCTTAAGGCTTGGCAAGTACCAGCATGGGAGACTGGCTGGGAATCCCAAGTTCTGTTGACCTTTTTGAACCTGAAAATTGTGTTAGTTTCTCTATGAGATAGTAAAAGAAGGTTCAAATTGAACAGCTGCTGTCAACGGCCATTCTAAGCTGAATGTGCCTGCTCTTGTCAGATCGCAGCAGCTTAAGGCTTGGCAAGTACCAGCATGGGAGACTGGCTGGGAAGCCCAAGTTCCGTTGACCTTTTTGAACCTGAAAATTGTGTTAGTTTCTCTATGAGATAGTAAAAGAAGGTTCAAATTGAACAGCTGCTGTCAACGGCCATTCTAAGCTGAATGTGCCTGCTCTCGTCAGATCGCAGCAGCAATGCAGCTTAAGGCTTGGCAAGTACCAGCATGGGAGACTGGCTGGGAATCCCAAGTTCCGTTGAGCTTTTTGAACCTGAAAATTGTGTTAGTTTCTCTATGAGATAGTAAAAGAAGGTTCAAACTGAACAGCTGCTATCAACGGCCATTCTAAGCTGAATGTGCCTGCTCTCGTCAGATCGCAGCAGCAATGCAGCTTAAGGCTTGGCAAGTACCAGCATGGGAGACTGGCTGGGAATCCCAAGTTCCGTTGACCTTTTTGAACCTGAAAATTGTGTTAGTTTCTCTATGAGATAGTAAAAGAAGGTTCAAATTGAACAGCTGCTGTCAACGGCCATTCTAAGCTGAATGTGCCTGCTCTCGTCAGATCGCAGCAGCAATGCAGCTTAAGGCTTGGCAAGTACCAGCATGGGAGACTGGCTGGGAATCCCAAGTTCTGTTGACCTTTTTGAACCTGAAAATTGTGTTAGTTTTTCTATGAGATAGTAAAAGAAGGTTCAAATTGAACAGCTGCTGTCAACGGCCATTCTAAGCTGAATGTGCTTGCTCTCGTCAGATCGCAGCAGCAATGCAGCTTAAGGCTTGGCAAGTACCAGCATGGGAGACTGGCTGGGAATCCCAAGTTCTGTTGACCTTTTTGAACCTGAAAATTGTTAGTTTCTCTGTCAAAGATGGTAAAAGAAGGTTCAAATTGAACAGCTGCTGTCAAGGGCCATTCTAAGCTGAATGTGCCGGCTCTCGTCAGATCGCAGCAGCAATGCAGCTAAAGGCTTGGCAAGTACCAGCATGGGAGACTGGCTGGGAATCCCAAGTTCCGTTGACCTTTTTGAACCTGAAAATTGTGTTAGTTTCTCTATGAGATAGTAAAAGAAGGTTCAAACTGAACAGCTGCTGTCAACGGCCATTCTAAGCTGAATGTGCCTGCTCTCGTCAGATCGCAGCAGCAATGCAGCTTAAGGCTTGGCAAGTACCAGCATGGGAGACTGGCTGGGAATCCCAAGTTCCGTTGACCTTTTTGAACCTGAAAATTGTGTTAGTTTCTCTATGAGATAGTAAAAGAAGGTTCAAATTGAACAACTGCTGTCAACGGCCATTCTAAGCTGAATGTGCCTGCTCTCGTCAGATCGCAGCAGCAATGCAGCTTAAGGCTTGGCAAGTACCAGCATGGGAGACTGGCTGGGAATCCCAAGTTCTGTTGACCTTTTTGAACCTGAAAATTGTTAGTTTCTCTGTCAAAGATGGTAAAAGAAGGTTCAAATTGAACAGCTGCTGTCAACGGCCATTCTAAGCTGAATGTGCCTGCTCTTGTCAGATCGCAGCAGCTTAAGGCTTGGCAAGTACCTGCATGGGAGACTGGCTGGGAATCCCAAGTTCCGTTGACCTTTTTGAACCTGAAAATTGTGTTAGTTTCTCTATGAGATAGTAAAAGAAGGTTCAAATTGAACAGCTGCTGTCAACGGCTGTTCTAAGCTGAATGTGCGTGCTCTTGTCGGATCACAGCAGCGATGCGGCTTAAGGCTTGGCAAGTACCAGCATGGGAGACTGGCTGTGAATCCTAAGTTCCGTTGACCTTTTTGAACCTGAAAATTGTGTTAGTTTCTCTATGAGATAGTAAAAGAAGGTTCAAACTGAACAGCTGCTGTCAACGGCCATTCTAAGCTGAATGTGCCTGCTCTCGTCAGATCGCAGCAGCAATGCAGCTTAAGGCTTGGCAAGTACCAGCATGGGAGACTGGCTGGGAATCCCAAGTTCTGTTGACTTTTTTGAACCTGAAAATTTTGTTAGTTTCTCTATGAGATAGTAAAAGAAGATTCAAATTGAACAGCTGCTGTCAACGGCCATTCTAAGCTGAATGTGCCTGCTCTTGTCAGATCGCAGCAGCTTAAGGCTTGGCAAGTACCAGCATGGGAGACTGGCTGGGAATCCCAAGTTCCGTTGACCTTTTTGAACCTGAAAATTGTGTTAGTTTCTCTATGAGATAGTAAAAGAAGGTTCAAATTGAACAGCTGCTGTCAACGGCCATTCTAAGCTGAATGTGCCTGCTCTCATCAGATCGCAGCAGCAATGCAGCTTAAGGCTTGGCAAGTACCAGCATGGGAGACTGGCTGGGAATCCCAACTTCCGTTGACCTTTTTGAACCTGAAAATTGTGTTAGTTTCTCTATGAGATAGTAAAAGAAGGTTCAAACTGAACAGCTGCTGTCAACGGCCATTCTAAGCTGAATGTGCCTGCTCTCGTCAGATCGCAGCAGCAATGCAGCTTAAGGCTTGGCAAGTACCAGCATGGGAGACTGGCTGGGAATCCCAAGTTCCGTTGACCTTTTTGAACCTGAAAATTGTGTTAGTTTCTCTATGAGATAGTAAAAGAAGGTTCAAATTGAACAGCTGCTGTCAACGGCCATTCTAAGCTGAATGTGCCTGCTCTCGTCAGATCGCAGCAGCAATGCAGCTTAAGGCTTGGCAAGTACCAGCATGGGAGACTGGCTGGGAATCCCAAGTTCTGTTGACCTTTTTGAACCTGAAAATTGTGTTAGTTTTTCTATGAGATAGTAAAAGAAGGTTCAAATTGAACAGCTGCTGTCAACGGCCATTCTAAGCTGAATGTGCCTGCTCTCGTCAGATCGCAGCAGCAATGCAGATTAAGGCTTGGCAAGTACCAGCATGGGAGACTGGCTGGGAATCCCAAGTTCTGTTGACCTTTTTGAACCTGAAAATTGTTAGTTTCTCTGTCAAAGATGGTAAAAGAAGGTTCAAATTGAAGAGCTGCTGTCAACGGCCATTCTAAGCTGAATGTGCCTGCTCTCGTCAGATCGCAGCAGCAATGCAGCTTAAGGCTTGGCAAGTACCAGCATGGGAGACTGGCTGGGAATCCCAAGTTCCGATGACCTTTTTGAACCTGAAAATTGTGTTAGTTTCTCTATGAGATAGTAAAAGAAGGTTCAAACTGAACAGCTGCTGTCAACGGCCATTCTAAGCTGAATGTGCCTGCTCTCGTCAGATCGCAGCAGCAATGCAGCTTAAGGCTTGGCAAGTACCAGCATGGGAGACTGGCTGGGAATACCAAGTTCCGTTGACCTTTTTGAACCTGAAAATTGTGTTAGATTCTCTATGAGATAGTAAAAGAAGGTTCAAACTGAACAGCTGCTGTCAACGGCCATTCTAAGCTGAATGTGCCTGCTCTCGTCACATCGCAGCAGCAATGCAGCTTAAGGCTTGGCAAGTACCAGCATGGGAGACTGGCTGAGAATCCCAAGTTCCGTTGACCTTTTTGAACCTGAAAATTGTGTTAGTTTCTCTATGAGATAGTAAAAGAAGGTTCAAATTGAACAGCTGCTGTCAACGGCCATTCTAAGCTGAATGTGCTTGCTCTCGTCAGATCGCAGCAGCAATGCAGCTTAAGGCTTGGCAAGTACCAGCATGGGAGACTGGCTGGGAATCCCAAGTTCTGTTGACCTTTTTGAACCTGAAAATTGTTAGTTTCTCTGTCAAAGATGGTAAAAGAAGGTTCAAATTGAACAGCTGCTGTCAACGGCCATTCTAAGCTGAATGTGCCTGCTCTCGTCAGATCGCAGCAGCAATGCAGCTTAAGGCTTGGCAAGTACCAGCATGGGAGACTGGCTGGGAATCCCAAGTTTCGTTGACCTTTTTGAACCTGAAAATTGTGTTAGTTTCTCTATGAGATAGTAAAAGAAGGTTCAAATTGAACAGCTGTTGTCAACGGCCATTCTAAGCTGAATGTGCGTGCTCTTGTCGGATCACAGCAGCGATGCGGCTTAAGGCTTGGCAAGTACCAGCATGGGAGACTGGCTGCGAATCCCAAGTTCCGTTGACCTTTTTGAACCTGAAAATTGTGTTAGTTTCTCTATGAGATAGTAAAAGAAGGTTCAAACTGAACAGCTGCTGTCAACGGCCATTCTAAGCTGAATGTGCCTGCTCTCGTCAGATCGCAGCAGCAATGCAGCTTAAGGCTTGGCAAGTACCAGCATGGGAGACTGGCTGGGAATCCCAAGTTCCGTTGACCTTTTTGAACCTGAAAATTGTGTTAGTTTCTCTATGAGATAGTAAAAGAAGGTTCAAATTGAACAGCTGCTGTCAACGGCCATTCTAAGCTGAATGTGCCTGCTCTCGTCAGATCGCAGCAGCAATGCAGCTTAAGGCTTGGCAAGTACCAGCATGGGAGACTGGCTGGGAATCCCAAGTTCTGTTGACCTTTTTGAACCTGAAAATTGTTAGTTTCTCTGTCAAAGATGGTAAAAGAAGGTTCAAATTGAACAGCTGCTGTCAACGGCCATTCTAAGCTGAATGTGCCTGCTCTTGTCAGATCGCAGCAGCTTAAGGCTTGGCAAGTACCAGCATGGGAGACTGGCTGGGAATCCCAAGTTCTGTTGACCTTTTTGAACCTGAAAATTGTGTTAGTTTCTCTATGAGATAGTAAAAGAAGGTTCAAATTGAATAGCTGCTGTCAACGGCCATTCTAAGCTGAATGTGCTCTTGTCGGATCACAGCAGCGATGCGGCTTAAGGCTTGGCAAGTACCAGCATGGGAGACTGGCTGTGAATCCCAAGTTCCGTTGACCTTTTTGAACCTGAAAATTGTGTTAGTTTCTCTATTAGATAGTAAAAGAAGGTTCAAACTGAACAGCTGCTGTCAACGGCCATTCTAAGCTGAATGTGCCTGCTCTCGTCAGATCGCAGCAGCAATGCAGCTTAAGGCTTGGCAAGTACCAGCATGGGAGACTGGCTGGGAATCCCAAGTTCTGTTGACCTTTTTGAACCTGAAAATTGTGTTAGTTTCTCTATGAGATAGTAAAAGAAGGTTCAAATTGAACAGCTGCTGTCAACGGCCATTCTAAGCTGAATGTGCCTGCTCTTGTCAGATCGCAGCAGCTTAAGGCTTGGCAAGTACCAGCATGGGAGACTGGCTGGGAATCCCAAGTTCCGTTGAACTTTTTGAACCTGAAAATTGTGTTAGTTTCTCTATGAGATAGTAAAAGAAGGTTCAAATTGAACAGCTGCTGTCAACGGCCATTCTAAGCTGAATGTGCCTGCTCTCATCAGATTGCAGCAGCAATGCAGCTTAAGGCTTGGCAAGTACCAGCATGGGAGACTGGCTGGGAATCCCAAGTTCCGTTGACCTTTTTGAACCTGAAAATTGTGTTAGTTTCTCTATGAGATAGTAAAAGAAGGTTCAAATTGAACAGCTGCTGTCAACGGCCATTCTAAGCTGAATGTGCCTGCTCTCGTCAGATCGCAGCAGCAATGCAGCTTAAGGCTTGGCACGTACCAGCATGGGAGACTGGCTGGGAATCCCAAGTTCCGTTGACCTTTTTGAACCTGAAAATTGTGTTAGTTTCTCTATGAGATAGTAAAAGAAGGTTCAAATTGAACAGCTGCTGTCAACGGCCATTCTAAGCTGAATGTGCGTGCTCTTGTCGGATCACAGCAGCGATGCGGCTTAAGGCTTGGCAAGTACCAGCATGGGAGACTGGCTGTGAATCCCAAGTTCTGTTGACCTTTTTGAACCTGAAAATTGTGTTAGTTTCTCTATGAGATAGTAAAAGAAGGTTCAAACTGAACAGCTGCTGTCAACGGCCATTCTAAGCTGAATGTGCCTGCTCTCGTCAGATCGCAGCAGCAATGCAGCTTAAGGCTTGGCAAGTACCAGCATGGGAGACTGGCTGGGAATCCCAAGTTCTGTTGACCTTTTTGAACCTGAAAATTGTGTTAGTTTCTCTATGAGATAGTAAAAGAAGGTTCAAATTGAACAGCTGCTGTCAACGGCCATTCTAAGCTGAATGTGCCTGCTCTTGTCAGATCGCAGCAGCTTAAGGCTTGGCAAGTACCAGCATGGGAGACTGGCTGGGAATCCCAAGTTCCGTTGACCTTTTTGAACCTGAAAATTGTGTTAGTTTCTCTATGAGATAGTAAAAGAAGGTTCAAATTGAACAGCTGCTGTCAACGGCCATTCTAAGCTGAATGTGCCTGCTCTCGTCAGATCGCAGCAGCAATGCAGCTTAAGGCTTGGCAAGTACCAGCATGGGAGACTGGCTGGGAATCCCAAGTTCCGTTGAGCTTTTTGAACCTGAAAATTGTGTTAGTTTCTCTATGAGATAGTAAAAGAAGGTTCAAACTGAACAGCTGCTATCAACGGCCATTCTAAGCTGAATGTGCCTGCTCTCGTCAGATCGCAGCAGCAATGCAGCTTAAGGCTTGGCAAGTACCAGCATGGGAGACTGGCTGGGAATCCCAAGTTCCGTTGACCTTTTTGAACCTGAAAATTGTGTTAGTTTCTCTATGAGATAGTAAAAGAAGGTTCAAACTGAACAGCTGCTGTCAACGGCCATTCTAAGCTGAATGTGCCTGCTCTCGTCAGATCGCAGTAGCAATGCAGCTTAAGGCTTGGCAAGTACCAGCATGGGAGACTGGCTGGGAATCCCAAGTTCCGTTGACCTTTTTGAACCTGAAAATTGTGTTAGTTTCTCTATGAGATAGTAAAAGAAGGTTCAAATTGAACAGCTGCTGTCAACGGCCATTCTAAGCTGAATGTGCCTGCTCTCATCAGATCGCAGCAGCAATGCAGCTTAAGGCTTGGCAAGTACCAGCATGGGAGACTGGCTGGGAATCCCAACTTCCGTTGACCTTTTTGAACCTGAAAATTGTGTTAGTTTCTCTATGAGATAGTAAAAGAAGGTTCAAACTGAACAGCTGCTGTCAACGGCCATTCTAAGCTGAATGTGCCTGCTCTCGTCAGATCGCAGCAGCAATGCAGCTTAAGGCTTGGCAAGTACCAGCATGGGAGACTGGCTGGGAATCCCAAGTTCCGTTGACCTTTTTGAACCTGAAAATTGTGTTAGTTTCTCTATGAGATAGTAAAAGAAGGTTCAAATTGAACAGCTGCTGTCAACGGCCATTCTAAGCTGAATGTGCCTGCTCTCGTCAGATCGCAGCAGCAATGCAGCTTAAGGCTTGGCAAGTACCAGCATGGGAGACTGGCTGGGAATCCCAAGTTCTGTTGACCTTTTTGAACCTGAAAATTGTGTTAGTTTTTCTATGAGATAGTAAAAGAAGGTTCAAATTGAACAGCTGCTGTCAACGGCCATTCTAAGCTGAATGTGCCTGCTCTCGTCAGATCGCAGCAGCAATGCAGATTAAGGCTTGGCAAGTACCAGCATGGGAGACTGGCTGGGAATCCCAAGTTCTGTTGACCTTTTTGAACCTGAAAATTGTTAGTTTCTCTGTCAAAGATGGTAAAAGAAGGTTCAAATTGAACAGCTGCTGTCAACGGCCATTCTAAGCTGAATGTGCCTGCTCTCGTCAGATCGCAGCAGCAATGCAGCTTAAGGCTTGGCAAGTACCAGCATGGGAGACTGGCTGGGAATCCCAAGTTCCGTTGACCTTTTTGAACCTGAAAATTGTGTTAGTTTCTCTATGAGATAGTAAAAGAAGGTTCAAACTGAACAGCTGCTGTCAACGGCCATTCTAAGCTGAATGTGCCTGCTCTCGTCAGATCGCAGCAGCAATGCAGCTTAAGGCTTGGCAAGTAACAGCATGGGAGACTGGCTGGGAATCCCAAGTTCCGTTGACCTTTTTGAACCTGAAAATTGTGTTAGTCTCTCTATGAGATAGTAAAAGAAGGTTCAAATTGAACAGCTGTTGTCAACGGCCATTCTAAGCTGAATGTGCCTGCTCTCGTCAGATCGCAGCAGCAATGCAGCTTAAGGCTTGGCAAGTACCAGCATGGGAGACTGGCTGGGAATCCCAAGTTCCGTTAACCTTTTTGAACCTGAAAATTGTGTTAGTTTCTCTATGAGATAGTAAAAGAAGGTTCAAATTGAACAGCTGCTGTCAACGGCCATTCTAAGCTGAATGTGCCTGCTCTCGTCAGATCGCAGCAGCAATGCAGCTTAAGGCTTGGCAAGTACCAGCATGGGAGACTGGCTGGGAATCCCAAGTTCTGTTGACCTTTTTGAACCTGAAAATTGTGTTAGTTTCTCTATGAGATAGTAAAAGAAGGTTCAAACTGAACAGCTGCAGTCAACGGCCATTCTAAGCTGAATGTGCCTGCTCTCGTCAGATCGCAGCAGCAATGCAGCTTAAGGCTTGGCAAGTACCAGCATGGGAGACTGGCTGAGAATCCCAAGTTCCGTTGACCTTTTTGAACCTGAAAATTGTGTTAGTTTCTCTATGAGATAGTAAAAGAAGGTTCAAATTGAACAGCTGCTGTCAACGGCCATTCTAAGCTGAATGTGCCTGCTCTCGTCAGATCGCAGCAGCAATGCAGCTTAAGGCTTGGCACGTACCAGCATGGGAGACTGGCTGGGAATCCCAAGTTCCGTTGACCTTTTTGAACCTGAAAATTGTGTTAGTTTCTCTATGAGATAGTAAAAGAAGGTTCAAATTGAACAGCTGCTGTCAACGGCCATTCTAAGCTGAATGTGCGTGCTCTTGTCGGATCACAGCAGCGATGCGGCTTAAGGCTTGGCAAGTACCAGCATGGGAGACTGGCTGTGAATCCCAAGTTCTGTTGACCTTTTTGAACCTGAAAATTGTGTTAGTTTCTCTATGAGATAGTAAAAGAAGGTTCAAACTGAACAGCTGCTGTCAACGGCCATTCTAAGCTGAATGTGCCTGCTCTCGTCAGATCGCAGCAGCAATGCAGCTTAAGGCTTGGCAAGTACCAGCATGGGAGACTGGCTGGGAATCCCAAGTTCTGTTGACCTTTTTGAACCTGAAAATTGTGTTAGTTTCTCTATGAGATAGTAAAAGAATTTTCAAATTGAACAGTTGCTGTCAACGGCCATTCTAAGCTGAATGTGCCTGCTCTTGTCAGATCGCAGCAGCTTAAGGCTTGGCAAGTACCAGCATGGGAGACTGGCTGGGAATCCCAAGTTCCGTTGACCTTTTTGAACCTGAAAATTGTGTTAGTTTCTCTATGAGATAGTAAAAGAAGGTTCAAATTGAACAGCTGCTGTCAACGGCCATTCTAAGCTGAATGTGCCTGCTCTCGTCAGATCGCAGCAGCAATGCAGCTTAAGGCTTGGCAAGTACCAGCATGGGAGACTGGCTGGGAATCCCAAGTTCCGTTGAGCTTTTTGAACCTGAAAATTGTGTTAGTTTCTCTATGAGATAGTAAAAGAAGGTTCAAACTGAACAGCTGCTATCAACGGCCATTCTAAGCTGAATGTGCCTGCTCTCGTCAGATCGCAGCAGCAATGCAGCTTAAGGCTTGGCAAGTACCAGCATGGGAGACTGGCTGGGAATCCCAAGTTCCGTTGACCTTTTTGAACCTGAAAATTGTGTTAGTTTCTCTATGAGATAGTAAAAGAAGGTTCAAATTGAACAGCTGCTGTCAACGGCCATTCTAAGCTGAATGTGCCTGCTCTCGTCAGATCGCAGCAGCAATGCAGCTTAAGGCTTGGCAAGTACCAGCATGGGAGACTGGCTGGGAATCCCAAGTTCTGTTGACCTTTTTGAACCTGAAAATTGTGTTAGTTTTTCTATGAGATAGTAAAAGAAGGTTCAAATTGAACAGCTGCTGTCAACGGCCATTCTAAGCTGAATGTGCTTGCTCTCGTCAGATCGCAGCAGCAATGCAGCTTAAGGCTTGGCAAGTACCAGCATGGGAGACTGGCTGGGAATCCCAAGTTCTGTTGACCTTTTTGAACCTGAAAATTGTTAGTTTCTCTGTCAAAGATGGTAAAAGAAGGTTCAAATTGAACAGCTGCTGTCAAGGGCCATTCTAAGCTGAATGTGCCGGCTCTCGTCAGATCGCAGCAGCAATGCAGCTAAAGGCTTGGCAAGTACCAGCATGGGAGACTGGCTGGGAATCCCAAGTTCCGTTGACCTTTTTGAACCTGAAAATTGTGTTAGTTTCTCTATGAGATAGTAAAAGAAGGTTCAAACTGAACAGCTGCTGTCAACGGCCATTCTAAGCTGAATGTGCCTGCTCTCGTCAGATCGCAGCAGCAATGCAGCTTAAGGCTTGGCAAGTACCAGCATGGGAGACTGGCTGGGAATCCCAAGTTCCGTTGACCTTTTTGAACCTGAAAATTGTGTTAGTTTCTCTATGAGATAGTAAAAGAAGGTTCAAATTGAACAGCTGCTGTCAACGGCCATTCTAAGCTGAATGTGCCTGCTCTCGTCAGATCGCAGCAGCAATGCAGCTTAAGGCTTGGCAAGTACCAGCATGGGAGACTGGCTGGGAATCCCAAGTTCTGTTGACTTTTTTGAACCTGAAAATTTTGTTAGTTTCTCTATGAGATAGTAAAAGAAGGTTCAAATTGAACAGCTGCTGTCAACGGCCATTCTAAGCTGAATGTGCCTGCTCTTGTCAGATCGCAGCAGCTTAAGGCTTGGCAAGTACCAGCATGGGAGACTGGCTGGGAATCCCAAGTTCCGTTGACCTTTTTGAACCTGAAAATTGTGTTAGTTTCTCTATGAGATAGTAAAAGAAGGTTCAAATTGAACAGCTGCTGTCAACGGCCATTCTAAGCTGAATGTGCCTGCTCTCGTCAGATCGCAGCAGCAATGCAGCTTAAGGCTTGGCAAGTACCAGCATGGGAGACTGGCTGGGAATCCCAAGTTCCGTTGACCTTTTTGAACCTGAAAATTGTGTTAGTTTCTCTATGAGATAGTAAAAGAAGGTTCAAATTGAACAGCTGCTGTCAACGGCCATTCTAAGCTGAATGTGCCTGCTCTCGTCAGATCGCAGCAGCAATGCAGCTTAAGGCTTGGCAAGTACCAGCATGGGAGACTGGCTGGGAATCCCAAGTTCTGTTGACCTTTTTGAACCTGAAAATTGTGTTAGTTTTTCTATGAGATAGTAAAAGAAGGTTCAAATTGAACAGCTGCTGTCAACGGCCATTCTAAGCTGAATGTGCCTGCTCTCGTCAGATCGCAGCAGCAATGCAGATTAAGGCTTGGCAAGTACCAGCATGGGAGACTGGCTGGGAATCCCAAGTTCTGTTGACCTTTTTGAACCTGAAAATTGTTAGTTTCTCTGTCAAAGATGGTAAAAGAAGGTTCAAATTGAACAGCTGCTGTCAACGGCCATTCTAAGCTGAATGTGCCTGCTCTCGTCAGATCGCAGCAGCAATGCAGCTTAAGGCTTGGCAAGTACCAGCATGGGAGACTGGCTGGGAATCCCAAGTTCCGTTGACCTTTTTGAACCTGAAAATTGTGTTAGTTTCTCTATGAGATAGTAAAAGAAGGTTCAAACTGAACAGCTGCTGTCAACGGCCATTCTAAGCTGAATGTGCCTGCTCTCGTCAGATCGCAGCAGCAATGCAGCTTAAGGCTTGGCAAGTACCAGCATGGGAGACTGGCTGGGAATACCAAGTTCCGTTGACCTTTTTGAACCTGAAAATTGTGTTAGTTTCTCTATGAGATAGTAAAAGAAGGTTCAAACTGAACAGCTGCTGTCAACGGCCATTCTAAGCTGAATGTGCCTGCTCTCGTCACATCGCAGCAGCAATGCAGCTTAAGGCTTGGCAAGTACCAGCATGGGAGACTGGCTGAGAATCCCAAGTTCCGTTGACCTTTTTGAACCTGAAAATTGTGTTAGTTTCTCTATGAGATAGTAAAAGAAGGTTCAAATTGAACAGCTGCTGTCAACGGCCATTCTAAGCTGAATGTGCTTGCTCTCGTCAGATCGCAGCAGCAATGCAGCTTAAGGCTTGGCAAGTACCAGCATGGGAGACTGGCTGGGAATCCCAAGTTCTGTTGACCTTTTTGAACCTGAAAATTGTTAGTTTCTCTGTCAAAGATGGTAAAAGAAGGTTCAAATTGAACAGCTGCTGTCAACGGCCATTCTAAGCTGAATGTGCCTGCTCTCGTCAGATCGCAGCAGCAATGCAGCTTAAGGCTTGGCAAGTACCAGCATGGGAGACTGGCTGGGAATCCCAAGTTTCGTTGACCTTTTTGAACCTGAAAATTGTGTTAGTTTCTCTATGAGATAGTAAAAGAAGGTTCAAATTGAACAGCTGTTGTCAACGGCCATTCTAAGCTGAATGTGCGTGCTCTTGTCGGATCACAGCAGCGATGCGGCTTAAGGCTTGGCAAGTACCAGCATGGGAGACTGGCTGCGAATCCCAAGTTCCGTTGACCTTTTTGAACCTGAAAATTGTGTTAGTTTCTCTATGAGATAGTAAAAGAAGGTTCAAACTGAACAGCTGCTGTCAACGGCCATTCTAAGCTGAATGTGCCTGCTCTCGTCAGATCGCAGCAGCAATGCAGCTTAAGGCTTGGCAAGTACCAGCATGGGAGACTGGTTGGGAATCCCAAGTTCCGTTGACCTTTTTGAACCTGAAAATTGTGTTAGTTTCTCTATGAGATAGTAAAAGAAGGTTCAAATTGAACAGCTGCTGTCAACGGCCATTCTAAGCTGAATGTGCCTGCTCTCGTCAGATCGCAGCAGCAATGCAGCTTAAGGCTTGGCAAGTACCAGCATGGGAGACTGGCTGGGAATCCCAAGTTCTGTTGACCTTTTTGAACCTGAAAATTGTTAGTTTCTCTGTCAAAGATGGTAAAAGAAGGTTCAAATTGAACAGCTGCTGTCAACGGCCATTCTAAGCTGAATGTGCCTGCTCTTGTCAGATCGCAGCAGCTTAAGGCTTGGCAAGTACCAGCATGGGAGACTGGCTGGGAATCCCAAGTTCTGTTGACCTTTTTGAACCTGAAAATTGTGTTAGTTTCTCTATGAGATAGTAAAAGAAGGTTCAAATTGAATAGCTGCTGTCAACGGCCATTCTAAGCTGAATGTGCGTGCTCTTGTCGGATCACAGCAGCGATGCGGCTTAAGGCTTGGCAAGTACCAGCATGGGAGACTGGCTGTGAATCCCAAGTTCCGTTGACCTTTTTGAACCTGAAAATTGTGTTAGTTTCTCTATTAGATAGTAAAAGAAGGTTCAAACTGAACAGCTGCTGTCAACGGCCATTCTAAGCTGAATGTGCCTGCTCTCGTCAGATCGCAGCAGCAATGCAGCTTAAGGCTTGGCAAGTACCAGCATGGGAGACTGGCTGGGAATCCCAAGTTCTGTTGACCTTTTTGAACCTGAAAATTGTGTTAGTTTCTCTATGAGATAGTAAAAGAAGGTTCAAATTGAACAGCTGCTGTCAACGGCCATTCTAAGCTGAATGTGCCTGCTCTTGTCAGATCGCAGCAGCTTAAGGCTTGGCAAGTACCAGCATGGGAGACTGGCTGGGAATCCCAAGTTCCGTTGAACTTTTTGAACCTGAAAATTGTGTTAGTTTCTCTATGAGATAGTAAAAGAAGGTTCAAATTGAACAGCTGCTGTCAACGGCCATTCTAAGCTGAATGTGCCTGCTCTCATCAGATCGCAGCAGCAATGCAGCTTAAGGCTTGGCAAGTACCAGCATGGGAGACTGGCTGGGAATCCCAAGTTCCGTTGACCTTTTTGAACCTGAAAATTGTGTTAGTTTCTCTATGAGATAGTAAAAGAAGGTTCAAATTGAACAGCTGCTGTCAACGGCCATTCTAAGCTGAATGTGCCTGCTCTCGTCAGATCGCAGCAGCAATGCAGCTTAAGGCTTGGCACGTACCAGCATGGGAGACTGGCTGGGAATCCCAAGTTCCGTTGACCTTTTTGAACCTGAAAATTGTGTTAGTTTCTCTATGAGATAGTAAAAGAAGGTTCAAATTGAACAGCTGCTGTCAACGGCCATTCTAAGCTGAATGTGCGTGCTCTTGTCGGATCACAGCAGCGATGCGGCTTAAGGCTTGGCAAGTACCAGCATGGGAGACTGGCTGTGAATCCCAAGTTCTGTTGACCTTTTTGAACCTGAAAATTGTGTTAGTTTCTCTATGAGATAGTAAAAGAAGGTTCAAACTGAACAGCTGATGTCACTGGCCATTCTAAGCTGAATGTGCCTGCTCTCGTCAGATCGCAGCAGCAATGCAGCTTAAGGCTTGGCAAGTACCAGCATGGGAGACTGGCTGGGAATCCCAAGTTCTGTTGACCTTTTTGAACCTGAAAATTGTGTTAGTTTCTCTATGAGATAGTAAAAGAAGGTTCAAATTGAACAGCTGCTGTCAACGGCCATTCTAAGCTGAATGTGCCTGCTCTTGTCAGATCGCAGCAGCTTAAGGCTTGGCAAGTACCAGCATGGGAGACTGGCTGGGAATCCCAAGTTCCGTTGACCTTTTTGAACCTGAAAATTGTGTTAGTTTCTCTATGAGATAGTAAAAGAAGGTTCAAATTGAACAGCTGCTGTCAACGGCCATTCTAAGCTGAATGTGCCTGCTCTCGTCAGATCGCAGCAGCAATGCAGCTTAAGGCTTGGCAAGTACCAGCATGGGAGACTGGCTGGGAATCCCAAGTTCCGTTGAGCTTTTTGAACCTGAAAATTGTGTTAGTTTCTCTATGAGATAGTAAAAGAAGGTTCAAACTGAACAGCTGCTATCAACGGCCATTCTAAGCTGAATGTGCCTGCTCTCGTCAGATCGCAGCAGCAATGCAGCTTAAGGCTTGGCAAGTACCAGCATGGGAGACTGGCTGGGAATCCCAAGTTCCGTTGACCTTTTTGAACCTGAAAATTGTGTTAGTTTCTCTATGAGATAGTAAAAGAAGGTTCAAACTGAACAGCTGCTGTCAACGGCCATTCTAAGCTGAATGTGCCTGCTCTCGTCAGATCGCAGTAGCAATTGCGATGCAGCTTAAGGCTTGGCAAGTACCAGCATGGGAGACTGGCTGGGAATCCCAAGTTCCGTTGACCTTTTTGAACCTGAAAATTGTGTTAGTTTCTCTATGAGATAGTAAAAGAAGGTTCAAATTGAACAGCTGCTGTCAACGGCCATTCTAAGCTGAATGTGCCTGCTCTCATCAGATCGCAGCAGCAATGCAGCTTAAGGCTTGGCAAGTACCAGCATGGGAGACTGGCTGGGAATCCCAACTTCCGTTGACCTTTTTGAACCTGAAAATTGTGTTAGTTTCTCTATGAGATAGTAAAAGAAGGTTCAAACTGAACAGCTGCTGTCAACGGCCATTCTAAGCTGAATGTGCCTGCTCTCGTCAGATCGCAGCAGCAATGCAGCTTAAGGCTTGGCAAGTACCAGCATGGGAGACTGGCTGGGAATCCCAAGTTCCGTTGACCTTTTTGAACCTGAAAATTGTGTTAGTTTCTCTATGAGATAGTAAAAGAAGGTTCAAATTGAACAGCTGCTGTCAACGGCCATTCTAAGCTGAATGTGCCTGCTCTCGTCAGATCGCAGCAGCAATGCAGCTTAAGGCTTGGCAAGTACCAGCATGGGAGACTGGCTGGGAATCCCAAGTTCTGTTGACCTTTTTGAACCTGAAAATTGTGTTAGTTTTTCTATGAGATAGTAAAAGAAGGTTCAAATTGAACAGCTGCTGTCAACGGCCATTCTAAGCTGAATGTGCCTGCTCTCGTCAGATCGCAGCAGCAATGCAGATTAAGGCTTGGCAAGTACCAGCATGGGAGACTGGCTGGGAATCCCAAGTTCTGTTGACCTTTTTGAACCTGAAAATTGTTAGTTTCTCTGTCAAAGATGGTAAAAGAAGGTTCAAATTGAACAGCTGCTGTCAACGGCCATTCTAAGCTGAATGTGCCTGCTCTCGTCAGATCGCAGCAGCAATGCAGCTTAAGGCTTGGCAAGTACCAGCATGGGAGACTGGCTGGGAATCCCAAGTTCCGTTGACCTTTTTGAACCTGAAAATTGTGTTAGTTTCTCTATGAGATAGTAAAAGAAGGTTCAAACTGAACAGCTGCTGTCAACGGCCATTCTAAGCTGAATGTGCCTGCTCTCGTCAGATCGCAGCAGCAATGCAGCTTAAGGCTTGGCAAGTAACAGCATGGGAGACTGGCTGGGAATCCCAAGTTCCGTTGACCTTTTTGAACCTGAAAATTGTGTTAGTCTCTCTATGAGATAGTAAAAGAAGGTTCAAATTGAACAGCTGTTGTCAACGGCCATTCTAAGCTGAATGTGCCTGCTCTCGTCAGATCGCAGCAGCAATGCAGCTTAAGGCTTGGCAAGTACCAGCATGGGAGACTGGCTGGGAATCCCAAGTTCCGTTAACCTTTTTGAACCTGAAAATTGTGTTAGTTTCTCTATGAGATAGTAAAAGAAGGTTCAAATTGAACAGCTGCTGTCAACGGCCATTCTAAGCTGAATGTGCCTGCTCTCGTCAGATCGCAGCAGCAATGCAGCTTAAGGCTTGGCAAGTACCAGCATGGGAGACTGGCTGGGAATCCCAAGTTCTGTTGACCTTTTTGAACCTGAAAATTGTGTTAGTTTCTCTATGAGATAGTAAAAGAAGGTTCAAACTGAACAGCTGCTGTCAACGGCCATTCTAAGCTGAATGTGCCTGCTCTCGTCAGATCGCAGCAGCAATGCAGCTTAAGGCTTGGCAAGTACCAGCATGGGAGACTGGCTGAGAATCCCAAGTTCCGTTGACCTTTTTGAACCTGAAAATTGTGTTAGTTTCTCTATGAGATAGTAAAAGAAGGTTCAAATTGAACAGCTGCTGTCAACGGCCATTCTAAGCTGAATGTGCCTGCTCTCGTCAGATCGCAGCAGCAATGCAGCTTAAGGCTTGGCACGTACCAGCATGGGAGACTGGCTGGGAATCCCAAGTTCCGTTGACCTTTTTGAACCTGAAAATTGTGTTAGTTTCTCTATGAGATAGTAAAAGAAGGTTCAAATTGAACAGCTGCTGTCAACGGCCATTCTAAGCTGAATGTGCGTGCTCTTGTCGGATCACAGCAGCGATGCGGCTTAAGGCTTGGCAAGTACCAGCATGGGAGACTGGCTGTGAATCCCAAGTTCTGTTGACCTTTTTGAACCTGAAAATTGTGTTAGTTTCTCTATGAGATAGTAAAAGAAGGTTCAAACTGAACAGCTGCTGTCAACGGCCATTCTAAGCTGAATGTGCCTGCTCTCGTCAGATCGCAGCAGCAATGCAGCTTAAGGCTTGGCAAGTACCAGCATGGGAGACTGGCTGGGAATCCCAAGTTCTGTTGACCTTTTTGAACCTGAAAATTGTGTTAGTTTCTCTATGAGATAGTAAAAGAATTTTCAAATTGAACAGTTGCTGTCAACGGCCATTCTAAGCTGAATGTGCCTGCTCTTGTCAGATCGCAGCAGCTTAAGGCTTGGCAAGTACCAGCATGGGAGACTGGCTGGGAATCCCAAGTTCCGTTGACCTTTTTGAACCTGAAAATTGTGTTAGTTTCTCTATGAGATAGTAAAAGAAGGTTCAAATTGAACAGCTGCTGTCAACGGCCATTCTAAGCTGAATGTGCCTGCTCTCGTCAGATCGCAGCAGCAATGCAGCTTAAGGCTTGGCAAGTACCAGCATGGGAGACTGGCTGGGAATCCCAAGTTCCGTTGAGCTTTTTGAACCTGAAAATTGTGTTAGTTTCTCTATGAGATAGTAAAAGAAGGTTCAAACTGAACAGCTGCTATCAACGGCCATTCTAAGCTGAATGTGCCTGCTCTCGTCAGATCGCAGCAGCAATGCAGCTTAAGGCTTGGCAAGTACCAGCATGGGAGACTGGCTGGGAATCCCAAGTTCCGTTGACCTTTTTGAACCTGAAAATTGTGTTAGTTTCTCTATGAGATAGTAAAAGAAGGTTCAAATTGAACAGCTGCTGTCAACGGCCATTCTAAGCTGAATGTGCCTGCTCTCGTCAGATCGCAGCAGCAATGCAGCTTAAGGCTTGGCAAGTACCAGCATGGGAGACTGGCTGGGAATCCCAAGTTCTGTTGACCTTTTTGAACCTGAAAATTGTGTTAGTTTTTCTATGAGATAGTAAAAGAAGGTTCAAATTGAACAGCTGCTGTCAACGGCCATTCTAAGCTGAATGTGCTTGCTCTCGTCAGATCGCAGCAGCAATGCAGCTTAAGGCTTGGCAAGTACCAGCATGGGAGACTGGCTGGGAATCCCAAGTTCTGTTGACCTTTTTGAACCTGAAAATTGTTAGTTTCTCTGTCAAAGATGGTAAAAGAAGGTTCAAATTGAACAGCTGCTGTCAAGGGCCATTCTAAGCTGAATGTGCCGGCTCTCGTCAGATCGCAGCAGCAATGCAGCTAAAGGCTTGGCAAGTACCAGCATGGGAGACTGGCTGGGAATCCCAAGTTCCGTTGACCTTTTTGAACCTGAAAATTGTGTTAGTTTCTCTATGAGATAGTAAAAGAAGGTTCAAACTGAACAGCTGCTGTCAACGGCCATTCTAAGCTGAATGTGCCTGCTCTCGTCAGATCGCAGCAGCAATGCAGCTTAAGGCTTGGCAAGTACCAGCATGGGAGACTGGCTGGGAATCCCAAGTTCCGTTGACCTTTTTGAACCTGAAAATTGTGTTAGTTTCTCTATGAGATAGTAAAAGAAGGTTCAAATTGAACAGCTGCTGTCAACGGCCATTCTAAGCTGAATGTGCCTGCTCTCGTCAGATCGCAGCAGCAATGCAGCTTAAGGCTTGGCAAGTACCAGCATGGGAGACTGGCTGGGAATCCCAAGTTCTGTTGACCTTTTTGAACCTGAAAATTGTTAGTTTCTCTGTCAAAGATGGTAAAAGAAGGTTCAAATTGAACAGCTGCTGTCAACGGCCATTCTAAGCTGAATGTGCCTGCTCTTGTCAGATCGCAGCAGCTTAAGGCTTGGCAAGTACCTGCATGGGAGACTGGCTGGGAATCCCAAGTTCCGTTGACCTTTTTGAACCTGAAAATTGTGTTAGTTTCTCTATGAGATAGTAAAAGAAGGTTCAAATTGAACAGCTGCTGTCAACCGCTGTTCTAAGCTGAATGTGCGTGCTCTTGTCGGATCACAGCAGCGATGCGGCTTAAGGCTTGGCAAGTACCAGCATGGGAGACTGGCTGTGAATCCTAAGTTCCGTTGACCTTTTTGAACCTGAAAATTGTGTTAGTTTCTCTATGAGATAGTAAAAGAAGGTTCAAACTGAACAGCTGCTGTCAACGGCCATTCTAAGCTGAATGTGCCTGCTCTCGTCAGATCGCAGCAGCAATGCAGCTTAAGGCTTGGCAAGTACCAGCATGGGAGACTGGCTGGGAATCCCAAGTTCTGTTGACTTTTTTGAACCTGAAAATTTTGTTAGTTTCTCTATGAGATAGTAAAAGAAGGTTCAAATTGAACAGCTGCTGTCAACGGCCATTCTAAGCTGAATGTGCCTGCTCTTGTCAGATCGCAGCAGCTTAAGGCTTGGCAAGTACCAGCATGGGAGACTGGCTGGGAATCCCAAGTTCCGTTGACCTTTTTGAACCTGAAAATTGTGTTAGTTTCTCTATGAGATAGTAAAAGAAGGTTCAAATTGAACAGCTGCTGTCAACGGCCATTCTAAGCTGAATGTGCCTGCTCTCATCAGATCGCAGCAGCAATGCAGCTTAAGGCTTGGCAAGTACCAGCATGGGAGACTGGCTGGGAATCCCAACTTCCGTTGACCTTTTTGAACCTGAAAATTGTGTTAGTTTCTCTATGAGATAGTAAAAGAAGGTTCAAACTGAACAGCTGCTGTCAACGGCCATTCTAAGCTGAATGTGCCTGCTCTCGTCAGATCGCAGCAGCAATGCAGCTTAAGGCTTGGCAAGTACCAGCATGGGAGACTGGCTGGGAATCCCAAGTTCCGTTGACCTTTTTGAACCTGAAAATTGTGTTAGTTTCTCTATGAGATAGTAAAAGAAGGTTCAAATTGAACAGCTGCTGTCAACGGCCATTCTAAGCTGAATGTGCCTGCTCTCGTCAGATCGCAGCAGCAATGCAGCTTAAGGCTTGGCAAGTACCAGCATGGGAGACTGGCTGGGAATCCCAAGTTCTGTTGACCTTTTTGAACCTGAAAATTGTGTTAGTTTTTCTATGAGATAGTAAAAGAAGGTTCAAATTGAACAGCTGCTGTCAACGGCCATTCTAAGCTGAATGTGCCTGCTCTCGTCAGATCGCAGCAGCAATGCAGATTAAGGCTTGGCAAGTACCAGCATGGGAGACTGGCTGGGAATCCCAAGTTCTGTTGACCTTTTTGAACCTGAAAATTGTTAGTTTCTCTGTCAAAGATGGTAAAAGAAGGTTCAAATTGAACAGCTGTTGTCAACGGCCATTCTAAGCTGAATGTGCCTGCTCTCGTCAGATCGCAGCAGCAATGCAGCTTAAGGCTTGGCAAGTACCAGCATGGGAGACTGGCTGGGAATCCCAAGTTCCGTTAACCTTTTTGAACCTGAAAATTGTGTTAGTTTCTCTATGAGATAGTAAAAGAAGGTTCAAATTGAACAGCTGCTGTCAACGGCCATTCTAAGCTGAATGTGCCTGCTCTCGTCAGATCGCAGCAGCAATGCAGCTTAAGGCTTGGCAAGTACCAGCATGGGAGACTGGCTGGGAATCCCAAGTTCTGTTGACCTTTTTGAACCTGAAAATTGTGTTAGTTTCTCTATGAGATAGTAAAAGAAGGTTCAAACTGAACAGCTGCTGTCAACGGCCATTCTAAGCTGAATGTGCCTGCTCTCGTCAGATCGCAGCAGCAATGCAGCTTAAGGCTTGGCAAGTACCAGCATGGGAGACTGGCTGAGAATCCCAAGTTCCGTTGACCTTTTTGAACCTGAAAATTGTGTTAGTTTCTCTATGAGATAGTAAAAGAAGGTTCAAATTGAACAGCTGCTGTCAACGGCCATTCTAAGCTGAATGTGCTTGCTCTCGTCAGATCGCAGCAGCAATGCAGCTTAAGGCTTGGCCAGTACCAGCATGGGAGACTGGCTGGGAATCCCAAGTTCTGTTGACCTTTTTGAACCTGAAAATTGTTAGTTTCTCTGTCAAAGATGGTAAAAGAAGGTTCAAATTGAACAGCTGCTGTCAACGGCCATTCTAAGCTGAATGTGCCTGCTCTCGTCAGATCGCAGCAGCAATGCAGCTTAAGGCTTGGCAAGTACCAGCATGGGAGACTGGCTGGGAATCCCAAGTTCTGTTGACCTTTTTGAACCTGAAAATTGTTAGTTTCTCTGTCAAAGATGGTAAAAGAAGGTTCAAATTGAACAGCTGCTGTCAACGGCCATTCTAAGCTGAATGTGCCTGCTCTCGTCAGATCGCAGCAGCAATGCAGCTTAAGGCTTGGCATGTACCAGCATGGGAGACTGGCTGGGAATCCCAAGTTTCGTTGACCTTTTTGAACCTGAAAATTGTGTTAGTTTCTCTATGAGATAGTAAAAGAAGGTTCAAATTGAACAGCTGTTGTCAACGGCCATTCTAAGCTGAATGTGCGTGCTCTTGTCGGATCACAGCAGCGATGCGGCTTAAGGCTTGGCAAGTACCAGCATGGGAGACTGGCTGCGAATCCCAAGTTCCGTTGACCTTTTTGAACCTGAAAATTGTGTTAGTTTCTCTATGAGATAGTAAAAGAAGGTTCAAACTGAACAGCTGCTGTCAACGGCCATTCTAAGCTGAATGTGCCTGCTCTCGTCAGATCGCAGCAGCAATGCAGCTTAAGGCTTGGCAAGTACCAGCATGGGAGACTGGCTGGGAATCCCAAGTTCCGTTGACCTTTTTGAACCTGAAAATTGTGTTAGTTTCTCTATGAGATAGTAAAAGAAGGTTCAAATTGAACAGCTGCTGTCAACGGCCATTCTAAGCTGAATGTGCCTGCTCTCGTCAGATCGCAGCAGCAATGCAGCTTAAGGCTTGGCAAGTACCAGCATGGGAGACTGGCTGGGAATCCCAAGTTCCGTTGACCTTTTTGAACCTGAAAATTGTGTTAGTTTCTCTATGAGATAGTAAAAGAAGGTTCAAATTGAACAGCTGCTGTCAACGGCCATTCTAAGCTGAATGTGCCTGCTCTCGTCAGATCGCAGCAGCAATGCAGCTTAAGGCTTGGCAAGTACCAGCATGGGAGACTGGCTGGGAATCCCAAGTTCCGTTGACCTTTTTGAACCTGAAAATTGTGTTAGTTTCTCTATGAGATAGTAAAAGAAGGTTCAAATTGAACAGCTGCTGTCAACGGCCATTCTAAGCTGAATGTGCCTGCTCTTGTCAGATCGCAGCAGCTTAAGGCTTGGCAAGTACCAGCATGGGAGACTGGCTGGGAATCCCAAGTTCCGTTGACCTTTTTGAACCTGAAAATTGTGTTAGTTTCTCTATGAGATAGTAAAAGAAGGTTCAAATTGAACAGCTGCTGTCAACGGCCATTCTAAGCTGAATGTGCCTGCTCTCATCAGATCGCAGCAGCAATGCAGCTTAAGGCTTGGCAAGTACCAGCATGGGAGACTGGCTGGGAATCCCAAGTTCCGTTGACCTTTTTGAACCTGAAAATTGTGTTAGTTTCTCTATGAGATAGTAAAAGAAGGTTCAAATTGAACAGCTGCTGTCAACGGCCATTCTAAGCTGAATGTGCCTGCTCTCGTCAGATCGCAGCAGCAATGCAGCTTAAGGCTTGGCAAGTACCAGCATGGGAGACTGGCTGGGAATCCCAAGTTCCGTTGACCTTTTTGAACCTGAAAATTGTGTTAGTTTCTCTATGAGATAGTAAAAGAAGGTTCAAACTGAACAGCTGCTGTCAACGGCCATTCTAAGCTGAATGTGCCTGCTCTCGTCAGATCGCAGCAGCAATGCAGCTTAAGGCTTGGCAAGTAACAGCATGGGAGACTGGCTGGGAATCCCAAGTTCCGTTGACCTTTTTGAACCTGAAAATTGTGTTAGTTTCTCTATGAGATAGTAAAAGATGGTTCAAATTGAACAGCTGCTGTCAACGGCCATTCTAAGCTGAATGTGCCTGCTCTCGTCAGATTGCAGCAGCAATGCAGCTTAAGGCTTGGCAAGTACCAGCATGGGAGACTGGCTGGGAATCCCAAGTTCCGTTAACCTTTTTGAACCTGAAAATTGTGTTAGTTTCTCTATGAGATAGTAAAAGAAGGTTCAAATTGAACAGCTGCTGTCAACGGCCATTCTAAGCTGAATGTGCCTGCTCTCGTCAGATCGCAGCAGCAATGCAGCTTAAGGCTTGGCAAGTACCAGCATGGGAGACTGGCTGGTAATCCCAAGTTCTGTTGACCTTTTTGAACCTGAAAATTGTGTTAGTTTCTCTATGAGATAGTAAAAGAAGGTTCAAACTGAACAGCTGCTGTCAACGGCCATTCTAAGCTGAATGTGCCTGCTCTCGTCAGATCGCAGCAGCAATGCAGCTTAAGGCTTGGCAAGTACCAGCATGGGAGACTGGCTGAGAATCCCAAGTTCCGTTGACCTTTTTGAACCTGAAAATTGTGTTAGTTTCTCTATGAGATAGTAAAAGAAGGTTCAAATTGAACAGCTGCTGTCAACGGCCATTCTAAGCTGAATGTGCTTGCTCTCGTCAGATCGCAGCAGCAATGCAGCTTAAGGCTTGGCAAGTACCAGCATGGGAGACTGGCTGGGAATCCCAAGTTCTGTTGACCTTTTTGAACCTGAAAATTGTTAGTTTCTCTGTCAAAGATGGTAAAAGAAGGTTCAAATTGAACAGCTGCTGTCAACGGCCATTCTAAGCTGAATGTGCCTGCTCTCGTCAGATCGCAGCAGCAATGCAGCTTAAGGCTTGGCAAGTACCAGCATGGGAGACTGGCTGGGAATCCCAAGTTCTGTTGACCTTTTTGAACCTGAAAATTGTTAGTTTCTCTGTCAAAGATGGTAAAAGAAGGTTCAAATTGAACAGCTGCTGTCAACGGCCATTCTAAGCTGAATGTGCCTGCTCTCGTCAGATCGCAGCAGCAATGCAGCTTAAGGCTTGGCATGTACCAGCATGGGAGACTGGCTGGGAATCCCAAGTTTCGTTGACCTTTTGAACCTGAAAATTGTGTTAGTTTCTCTATGAGATAGTAAAAGAAGGTTCAAATTGAACAGCTGTTGTCAACGGCCATTCTAAGCTGAATGTGCGTGCTCTTGTCGGATCACAGCAGCGATGCGGCTTAAGGCTTGGCAAGTACCAGCATGGGAGACTGGCTGCGAATCCCAAGTTCCGTTGACCTTTTTGAACCTGAAAATTGTGTTAGTTTCTCTATGAGATAGTAAAAGAAGGTTCAAATTGAACAGCTGCTGTCAACGGCCATTCTAAGCTGAATGTGCCTGCTCTTGTCAGATCGCAGCAGCTTAAGGCTTGGCAAGTACCAGCATGGGAGACTGGCTGGGAATCCCAAGTTCTGTTGACCTTTTTGAACCTGAAAATTGTGTTAGTTTCTCTATGAGATAGTAAAAGAAGGTTCAAATTGAACAGCTGCTGTCAACGGCCATTCTAAGCTGAATGTGCTTGCTCTCGTCAGATCGCAGCAGCAATGCAGCTTAAGGCTTGGCAAGTACCAGCATGGGAGACTGGCTGGGAATCCCAAGTTCTGTTGACCTTTTTGAACCTGAAAATTGTTAGTTTCTCTGTCAAAGATGGTAAAAGAAGGTTCAAATTGAACAGCTGCTGTCAACGGCCATTCTAAGCTGAATGTGCCTGCTCTCGTCAGATCGCAGCAGCAATGCAGCTTAAGGCTTGGCAAGTACCAGCATGGGAGACTGGCTGGGAATCCCAAGTTCCGTTAACCTTTTTGAACCTGAAAATTGTGTTAGTTTCTCTATGAGATAGTAAAAGAAGGTTCAAATTGAACAGCGGCTGTCAACGGCAATTCTAAGCTGAATGTGCCTGCTCTCGTCAGATCGCAGCAGCAATGCAGCTTAAGGCTTGGCAAGTACCAGCATGGGAGACTGGCTGGGAATCCCAAGTTCCGTTGACCTTTTTGAACCTGAAAATTGTGTTAGTTTCTCTATGAGATAGTAAAAGAAGGTTCAAATTGAACAGCTGCTGTCAACGGCCATTCTAAGCTGAATGTGCCTGCTCTCGTCAGATCGCAGCAGCAATGCAGCTTAAGGCTTGGCAAGTACCAGCATGGGAGACTGGCTGGGAATCCCAAGTTCCGTTGAACTTTTTGAACCTGAAAATTGTGTTAGTTTCTCTATGAGATAGTAAAAGAAGGTTCAAATTGAACAGCTGCTGTCAACGGCCATTCTAAGCTGAATGTGCCTGCTCTCGTCAGATCGCAGCAGCAATGCAGCTTAAGGCTTGGCAAGTACCAGCATGGGAGACTGGCTGGGAATCCCAAGTTCTGTTGACCTTTTTGAACCTGAAAATTGTGTTAGTTTCTCTATGAGATAGTAAAAGAAGGTTCAAACTGAACAGCTGCTATCAACGGCCATTCTAAGCTGAATGTGCCTGCTCTCGTCAGATCGCAGCAGCAATGCAGCTTAAGGCTTGGCAAGTACCAGCATGGGAGACTGGCTGGGAATCCCAAGTTCCGTTGACCTTTTTGAACCTGAAAATTGTGTTAGTTTCTCTATGAGATAGTAAAAGAAGGTTCAAATTGAACAGCTGCTGTCAACGGCCATTCTAAGCTGAATGTGCCTGCTCTCGTCAGATCGCAGCAGCAATGCAGCTTAAGGCTTGGCAAGTACCAGCATGGGAGACTGGCTGGGAATCCCAAGTTCTGTTGACCTTTTTGAACCTGAAAATTGTGTTAGTTTTTCTATGAGATAGTAAAAGAAGGTTCAAATTGAACAGCTGCCGTCAACGGCCATTCTAAGCTGAATGTGCCTGCTCTCGTCAGATCGCAGCAGCAATGCAGATTAAGGCTTGGCAAGTACCAGCATGGGAGACTGGCTGGGAATCCCAAGTTCTGTTGACCTTTTTGAACCTGAAAATTGTTAGTTTCTCTGTCAAAGATGGTAAAAGAAGGTTCAAATTGAACAGCTGCTGTCAACGGCCATTCTAAGCTGAATGTGCCTGCTCTCGTCAGATCGCAGCAGCAATGCAGCTTAAGGCTTGGCAAGTACCAGCATGGGAGACTCGCTGGGAATCCCAAGTTCCGTTAACCTTTTTGAACCTGAAAATTGTGTTAGTTTCTCTATGAGATAGTAAAAGAAGGTTCAAATTGAACAGCTGCTGTCAACGGCCATTCTAAGCTGAATGTGCCTGCTCTCGTCACATCGCAGCAGCAATGCAGCTTAAGGTTTGGCAAGTACCAGCATGGGAGACTGGCTGGGAATACCAAGTTCCGTTGACCTTTTTGAACCTGAAAATTGTGTTAGTTTCTCTATGAGATAGTAAAAGAAGGTTCAAACTGAACAGCTGCTGTCAACGGCCATTCTAAGCTGAATGTGCCTGCTCTCGTCAGATCGCAGCAGCAATGCAGCTTAAGGCTTGGCAAGTACCAGCATGGGAGACTGGCTGAGAATCCTAAGTTCCGTTGACCTTTTTGAACCTGAAAATTGTGTTAGTTTCTCTATGAGATAGTAAAAGAAGGTTCAAATTGAACAGCTGCTGTCAACGGCCATTCTAAGCTGAATGTGCTTGCTCTCGTCAGATCGCAGCAGCAATGCAGCTTAAGGCTTGGCAAGTACCAGCATGGGAGACTGGCTGGGAATCCCAAGTTCTGTTGACCTTTTTGAACCTGAAAATTGTTAGTTTCTCTGTCAAAGATGGTAAAAGAAGGTTCAAATTGAACAGCTGCTGTCAAGGGCCATTCTAAGCTGAATGTGCCTGCTCTCGTCAGATTGCAGCAGCAATGCAGCTAAAGGCTTGGCAAGTACCAGCATGGGAGACTGGCTGGGAATCCCAAGTTTCGTTGACCTTTTTGAACCTGAAAATTGTGTTAGTTTCTCTATGAGATAGTAAAAGAAGGTTCAAATTGAACAGCTGCTGTCAACGGCCATTCTAAGCTGAATGTGCGTGCTCTTGTCGGATCACAGCAGCGATGCGGCTTAAGGCTTGGCAAGTACCAGCATGGGAGACTGGCTGCGAATCCCAAGTTCTGTTGACCTTTTTGAACCTGAAAATTGTTAGTTTCTCTGTCAAAGATGGTAAAAGAAGGTTCAAATTGAACAGCTGCTGTCAACGGCCATTCTAAGCTGAATGTGCCTGCTCTCGTCAGATCGCAGCAGCAATGCAGCTTAAGGCTTGGCAAGTACCAGCATGGGAGACTGGCTGGGAATCCCAAGTTCCGTTGACCTTTTTGAACCTGAAAATTGTGTTAGTTTCTCTATGAGATAGTAAAAGAAGGTTCAAATTGAACAGCTGCTGTCAACGGCCATTCTAAGCTGAATGTGCCTGCTCTCGTCAGATCGCAGCAGCAATGCAGCTTAAGGCTTGGCAAGTAACAGCATGGGAGACTGGCTGGGAATCCCAAGTTCCGTTGACCTTTTTGAACCTGAACATTGTGTTAGTTTCTCTATGAGATAGTAAAAGAAGGTTCAAATTGAACAGCTGCTGTCAACGGCCATTCTAAGCTGAATGTGCGTGCTCTCGTCAGATCGCAGCAGCAATGCAGCTTAAGGCTTGGCAAGTACCAGCATGGGAGACTGGCTGGGAATCCCAAGTTCCGTTAACCTTTTTGAACCTGAAAATTGTGTTAGTTTCTCTATGAGATAGTAAAAGAAGGTTCAAATTGAACAGCTGCTGTCAACGGCCATTCTAAGCTGAATGTGCCTGCTCTCGTCAGATCGCAGCAGCAATGCAGCTTAAGGCTTGGCAAGTACCAGCATGGGAGACTGGCTGGGAATACCAAGTTCCGTTGACCTTTTTGAACCTGAAAATTGTGTTAGTTTCTCTATGAGATAGTAAAAGAAGGTTCAAACTGAACAGCTGCTGTCAACGGCCATTCTAAGCTGAATGTGCCTGCTCTCGTCAGATCGCAGCAGCAATGCAGCTTAAGGCTTGGCAAGTACCAGCATGGGAGACTGGCTGGGAATCCCAAGTTCTGTTGACCTTTTTGAACCTGAAAATTGTTAGTTTCTCTGTCAAAGATGGTAAAAGAAGGTTCAAATTGAACAACTGCTGTCAACGGCCATTCTAAGCTGAATGTGCCTGCTCTCGTCAGATCGCAGCAGCAATGCAGCTTAAGGCTTGGCATGTACCAGCATGGGAGACTGGCTGGGAATCCCAAGTTTCGTTGACCTTTTGAACCTGAAAATTGTGTTAGTTTCTCTATGAGATAGTAAAAGAAGGTTCAAATTGAACAGCTGTTGTCAACGGCCATTCTAAGCTGAATGTGCGTGCTCTTGTCGGATCACAGCAGTGATGCGGCTTAAGGCTTGGCAAGTACCAGCATGGGAGACTGGCTGCGAATCCCAAGTTCCGTTGACCTTTTTGAACCTGAAAATTGTGTTAGTTTCTCTATGAGATAGTAAAAGAAGGTTCAAACTGAACAGCTGCTGTCAACGGCCATTCTAAGCTGAATGTGCCTGCTCTCGTCAGATCGCAGCAGCAATGCAGCTTAAGGCTTGGCAAGTACCAGCATGGGAGACTGGCTGGGAATCCCAAGTTCCGTTGACCTTTTTGAACCTGAAAATTGTGTTAGTTTCTCTATGAGATAGTAAAAGAAGGTTCAAATTGAACAGCTGCTGTCAATGGCCATTCTAAGCTGAATGTGCCTGCTCTCGTCAGATCGCAGCAGCAATGCAGCTTAAGGCTTGGCAAGTACCAGCATGGGAGACTGGCTGGGAATCCCAAGTTCCGTTGACCTTTTTGAACCTGAAAATTGTGTTAGTTTCTCTATGAGATAGTAAAAGAAGGTTCAAATTGAACAGCTGCTGTCAACGGCCATTCTAAGCTGAATGTGCCTGCTCTCGTCAGATCGCAGCAGCAATGCAGCTTAAGGCTTGGCAAGTACCAGCATGGGAGACTGGCTGGGAATCCCAAGTTCCGTTGACCTTTTTGAACCTGAAAATTGTGTTAGTTTCTCTATGAGATAGTAAAAGAAGGTTCAAATTGAACAGCTGCTGTCAACGGCCATTCTAAGCTGAATGTGCCTGCTCTTGTCAGATCGCAGCAGCTTAAGGCTTGGCAAGTACCAGCATGGGAGACTGGCTGGGAATCCCAAGTTCCGTTTAACTTTTTGAACCTGAAAATTGTGTTAGTTTCTCTATGAGATAGTAAAAGAAGGTTCAAATTGAACAGCTGCTGTCAACGGCCATTCTAAGCTGAATGTGCCTGCTCTCATCAGATCGCAGCAGCAATGCAGCTTAAGGCTTGGCAAGTACCAGCATGGGAGACTGGCTGGGAATCCCAAGTTCCGTTGACCTTTTTGAACCTGAAAATTGTGTTAGTTTCTCTATGAGATAGTAAAAGAAGGTTCAAATTGAACAGCTGCTGTCAACGGCCATTCTAAGCTGAATGTGCCTGCTCTCGTCAGATCGCAGCAGCAATGCAGCTTAAGGCTTGGCAAGTACCAGCATGGGAGACTGGCTGGGAATCCCAAGTTCCGTTGACCTTTTTGAACCTGAAAATTGTGTTAGTTTCTCTATGAGATAGTAAAAGAAGGTTCAAATTGAACAGCTGCTGTCAATGGCCATTCTAAGCTGAATGTGCCTGCTCTCGTCAGATCGCAGCAGCAATGCAGCTTAAGGCTTGGCAAGTACCAGCATGGGAGACTGGCTGGGAATCCCAAGTTCCGTTGACCTTTTTGAACCTGAAAATTGTGTTAGTTTCTCTATGAGATAGTAAAAGAAGGTTCAAATTGAACAGCTGCTGTCAACGGCCATTCTAAGCTGAATGTGCCTGCTCTCGTCAGATCGCAGCAGCAATGCAGCTTAAGGCTTGGCAAGTACCAGCATGGGAGACTGGCTGGGAATCCCAAGTTCCGTTGACCTTTTTGAACCTGAAAATTGTGTTAGTTTCTCTATGAGATAGTAAAAGAAGGTTCAAATTGAACAGCTGCTGTCAACGGCCATTCTAAGCTGAATGTGCCTGCTCTTGTCAGATCGCAGCAGCTTAAGGCTTGGCAAGTACCAGCATGGGAGACTGGCTGGGAATCCCAAGTTCCGTTTAACTTTTTGAACCTGAAAATTGTGTTAGTTTCTCTATGAGATAGTAAAAGAAGGTTCAAATTGAACAGCTGCTGTCAACGGCCATTCTAAGCTGAATGTGCCTGCTCTCATCAGATCGCAGCAGCAATGCAGCTTAAGGCTTGGCAAGTACCAGCATGGGAGACTGGCTGGGAATCCCAAGTTCCGTTGACCTTTTTGAACCTGAAAATTGTGTTAGTTTCTCTATGAGATAGTAAAAGAAGGTTCAAATTGAACAGCTGCTGTCAACGGCCATTCTAAGCTGAATGTGCCTGCTCTCGTCAGATCGCAGCAGCAATGCAGCTTAAGGCTTGGCAAGTACCAGCATGGGAGACTGGCTGGGAATCCCAAGTTCCGTTGACCTTTTTGAACCTGAAAATTGTGTTAGTTTCTCTATGAGATAGTAAAAGAAGGTTCAAACTGAACAGCTGCTGTCAACGGCCATTCTAAGCTGAATGTGCCTGCTCTCGTCAGATCGCAGCAGCAATGCAGCTTAAGGCTTGGCAAGTAACAGCATGGGAGACTGGCTGGGAATCCCAAGTTCCGTTGACCTTTTTGAACCTGAAAATTGTGTTAGTTTCTCTATGAGATAGTAAAAGAAGGTTCAAATTGAACAGCTGCTGTCAACGGCCATTCTAAGCTGAATGTGCCTGCTCTCGTCAGATCGCAGCAGCAATGCAGCTTAAGGCTTGGCAAGTACCAGCATGGGAGACTGGCTGGGAATCCCAAGTTCCGTTAACCTTTTTGAACCTGAAAATTGTGTTAGTTTCTCTATGAGATAGTAAAAGAAGGTTCAAATTGAACAGCTGCTGTCAACGGCCATTCTAAGCTGAATGTGCCTGCTCTCGTCAGATCGCAGCAGCAATGCAGCTTAAGGCTTGGCAAGTACCAGCATGGGAGACTGGCTGGGAATCCCAAGTTCTGTTGACCTTTTTGAACCTGAAAATTGTGTTAGTTTCTCTATGAGATAGTAAAAGAAGGTTCAAATTGAACAGCTGCTGTCAACGGCCATTCTAAGCTGAATGTGCTTGCTCTCGTCAGATCGCAGCAGCAATGCAGCTTAAGGCTTGGCAAGTACCAGCATGGGAGACTGGCTGGGAATCCCAAGTTCTGTTGACCTTTTTGAACCTGAAAATTGTTAGTTTCTCTGTCAAAGATGGTAAAAGAAGGTTCAAATTGAACAGCTGCTGTCAACGGCCATTCTAAGCTGAATGTGCCTGCTCTCGTCAGATCGCAGCAGCAATGCAGCTTAAGGCTTGGCAAGTACCAGCATGGGAGACTGGCTGGGAATCCCAAGTTCCGTTAACCTTTTTGAACCTGAAAATTGTGTTAGTTTCTCTATGAGATAGTAAAAGAAGGTTCAAATTGAACAGCGGCTGTCAACGGCAATTCTAAGCTGAATGTGCCTGCTCTCGTCAGATCGCAGCAGCAATGCAGCTTAAGGCTTGGCAAGTACCAGCATGGGAGACTGGCTGGGAATCCCAAGTTCCGTTGACCTTTTTGAACCTGAAAATTGTGTTAGTTTCTCTATGAGATAGTAAAAGAAGGTTCAAATTGAACAGCTGCTGTCAACGGCCATTCTAAGCTGAATGTGCCTGCTCTCGTCAGATCGCAGCAGCAATGCAGCTTAAGGCTTGGCAAGTACCAGCATGGGAGACTGGCTGGGAATCCCAAGTTCCGTTGAACTTTTTGAACCTGAAAATTGTGTTAGTTTCTCTATGAGATAGTAAAAGAAGGTTCAAATTGAACAGCTGCTGTCAACGGCCATTCTAAGCTGAATGTGCCTGCTCTCGTCAGATCGCAGCAGCAATGCAGCTTAAGGCTTGGCAAGTACCAGCATGGGAGACTGGCTGGGAATCCCAAGTTCTGTTGACCTTTTTGAACCTGAAAATTGTGTTAGTTTCTCTATGAGATAGTAAAAGAAGGTTCAAACTGAACAGCTGCTATCAACGGCCATTCTAAGCTGAATGTGCCTGCTCTCGTCAGATCGCAGCAGCAATGCAGCTTAAGGCTTGGCAAGTACCAGCATGGGAGACTGGCTGGGAATCCCAAGTTCCGTTGACCTTTTTGAACCTGAAAATTGTGTTAGTTTCTCTATGAGATAGTAAAAGAAGGTTCAAATTGAACAGCTGCTGTCAACGGCCATTCTAAGCTGAATGTGCCTGCTCTCGTCAGATCGCAGCAGCAATGCAGCTTAAGGCTTGGCAAGTACCAGCATGGGAGACTGGCTGGGAATCCCAAGTTCTGTTGACCTTTTTGAACCTGAAAATTGTGTTAGTTTTTCTATGAGATAGTAAAAGAAGGTTCAAATTGAACAGCTGCTGTCAACGGCCATTCTAAGCTGAATGTGCCTGCTCTCGTCAGATCGCAGCAGCAATGCAGATTAAGGCTTGGCAAGTACCAGTATGGGAGACTGGCTGGGAATCCCAAGTTCTGTTGACCTTTTTGAACCTGAAAATTGTTAGTTTCTCTGTCAAAGATGGTAAAAGAAGGTTCAAATTGAACAGCTGCTGTCAACGGCCATTCTAAGCTGAATGTGCCTGCTCTCGTCAGATCGCAGCAGCAATGCAGCTTAAGGCTTGGCAAGTACCAGCATGGGAGACTCGCTGGGAATCCCAAGTTCCGTTAACCTTTTTGAACCTGAAAATTGTGTTAGTTTCTCTATGAGATAGTAAAAGAAGGTTCAAATTGAACAGCTGCTGTCAACGGCCATTCTAAGCTGAATGTGCCTGCTCTCGTCACATCGCAGCAGCAATGCAGCTTAAGGTTTGGCAAGTACCAGCATGGGAGACTGGCTGGGAATACCAAGTTCCGTTGACCTTTTTGAACCTGAAAATTGTGTTAGTTTCTCTATGAGATAGTAAAAGAAGGTTCAAACTGAACAGCTGCTGTCAACGGCCATTCTAAGCTGAATGTGCCTGCTCTCGTCAGATCGCAGCAGCAATGCAGCTTAAGGCTTGGCAAGTACCAGCATGGGAGACTGGCTGAGAATCCTAAGTTCCGTTGACCTTTTTGAACCTGAAAATTGTGTTAGTTTCTCTATGAGATAGTAAAAGAAGGTTCAAATTGAACAGCTGCTGTCAACGGCCATTCTAAGCTGAATGTGCTTGCTCTCGTCAGATCGCAGCAGCAATGCAGCTTAAGGCTTGGCAAGTACCAGCATGGGAGACTGGCTGGGAATCCCAAGTTCTGTTGACCTTTTTGAACCTGAAAATTGTTAGTTTCTCTGTCAAAGATGGTAAAAGAAGGTTCAAATTGAACAGCTGCTGTCAAGGGCCATTCTAAGCTGAATGTGCCTGCTCTCGTCAGATTGCAGCAGCAATGCAGCTAAAGGCTTGGCAAGTACCAGCATGGGAGACTGGCTGGGAATCCCAAGTTTCGTTGACCTTTTTGAACCTGAAAATTGTGTTAGTTTCTCTATGAGATAGTAAAAGAAGGTTCAAATTGAACAGCTGCTGTCAACGGCCATTCTAAGCTGAATGTGCGTGCTCTTGTCGGATCACAGCAGCGATGCGGCTTAAGGCTTGGCAAGTACCAGCATGGGAGACTGGCTGCGAATCCCAAGTTCTGTTGACCTTTTTGAACCTGAAAATTGTTAGTTTCTCTGTCAAAGATGGTAAAAGAAGGTTCAAATTGAACAGCTGCTGTCAACGGCCATTCTAAGCTGAATGTGCCTGCTCTCGTCAGATCGCAGCAGCAATGCAGCTTAAGGCTTGGCAAGTACCAGCATGGGAGACTGGCTGGGAATCCCAAGTTCCGTTGACCTTTTTGAACCTGAAAATTGTGTTAGTTTCTCTATGAGATAGTAAAAGAAGGTTCAAACTGAACAGCTGCTGTCAACGGCCATTCTAAGCTGAATGTGCCTGCTCTCGTCAGATCGCAGCAGCAATGCAGCTTAAGGCTTGGCAAGTAACAGCATGGGAGACTGGCTGGGAATCCCAAGTTCTGTTGACCTTTTTGAACCTGAACATTGTGTTAGTTTCTCTATGAGATAGTAAAAGAAGGTTCAAATTGAACAGCTGCTGTCAACGGCCATTCTAAGCTGAATGTGCGTGCTCTCGTCAGATCGCAGCAGCAATGCAGCTTAAGGCTTGGCAAGTACCAGCATGGGAGACTGGCTGGGAATCCCAAGTTCCGTTAACCTTTTTGAACCTGAAAATTGTGTTAGTTTCTCTATGAGATAGTAAAAGAAGGTTCAAATTGAACAGCTGCTGTCAACGGCCATTCTAAGCTGAATGTGCCTGCTCTCGTCAGATCGCAGCAGCAATGCAGCTTAAGGCTTGGCAAGTACCAGCATGGGAGACTGGCTGGGAATACCAAGTTCCGTTGACCTTTTTGAACCTGAAAATTGTGTTAGTTTCTCTATGAGATAGTAAAAGAAGGTTCAAACTGAACAGCTGCTGTCAACGGCCATTCTAAGCTGAATGTGCCTGCTCTCGTCAGATCGCAGCAGCAATGCAGCTTAAGGCTTGGCAAGTACCAGCATGGGAGACTGGCTGGGAATCCCAAGTTCCGTTGACCTTTTTGAACCTGAAAATTGTGTTAGTTTCTCTATGAGATAGTAAAAGAAGGTTCAAATTGAACAGCTGCTGTCAACGGCCATTCTAAGCTGAATGTGCTTGCTCTCGTCAGATCGCAGCAGCAATGAAGCTTAAGGCTTGGCAAGTACCAGCATGGGAGACTGGCTGGGAATCCCAAGTTCTGTTGACCTTTTTGAACCTGAAAATTGTTAGTTTCGCTGTCAAAGATGGTAAAAGAAGGTTCAAATTGAACAGCTGCTGTCAACGGCCATTCTAAGCTGAATGTGCCTGCTCTCGTCAGATCGCAGCAGCAATGCAGCTTAAGGCTTGGCAAGTACCAGCATGGGAGACTGGCTGGGAATCCCAAGTTTCGTTGACCTTTTTGAACCTGAAAATTGCGTTAGTTTCTCTATGAGATAGTAAAAGAAGGTTCAAATTGAACAGCTGTTGTCAACGGCCATTCTAAGCTGAATGTGCGTGCTCTTGTCGGATCACAGCAGCGATGCGGCTTAAGGCTTGGCAAGTACCAGCATGGGAGACTGGCTGCGAATCCCAAGTTCCGTTGACCTTTTTGAACCTGAAAATTGTGTTAGTTTCTCTATGAGATAGTAAAAGAAGGTTCAAACTGAACAGCTGCTGTCAACGGCCATTCTAAGCTGAATGTGCCTGCTCTCGTCAGATCGCAGCAGCAATGCAGCTTAAGGCTTGGCAAGTACCAGCATGGGAGACTGGCTGGGAATCCCAAGTTCCGTTGACCTTTTTGAACCTGAAAATTGTGTTAGTTTCTCTATGAGATAGTAAAAGAAGGTTCAAACTGAACAGCTGCTGTCAACGGCCATTCTAAGCTGAATGTGCCTGCTCTCGTCAGATCGCAGCAGCAATGCAGCTTAAGGCTTGGCAAGTACCAGCATGGGAGACTGGCTGGGAATCCCAAGTTTCGTTGACCTTTTTGAACCTGAAAATTGCGTTAGTTTCTCTATGAGATAGTAAAAGAAGGTTCAAATTGAACAGCTGTTGTCAACGGCCATTCTAAGCTGAATGTGCGTGCTCTTGTCGGATCACAGCAGCGATGCGGCTTAAGGCTTGGCAAGTACCAGCATGGGAGACTGGCTGCGAATCCCAAGTTCCGTTGACCTTTTTGAACCTGAAAATTGTGTTAGTTTCTCTATGAGATAGTAAAAGAAGGTTCAAACTGAACAGCTGCTGTCAACGGCCATTCTAAGCTGAATGTGCCTGCTCTCGTCAGATCGCAGAAGCAATGCAGCTTAAGGCTTGGCAAGTACCAGCATGGGAGACTGGCTGGGAATCCCAAGTTCCGTTGACCTTTTTGAACCTGAAAATTGTTAGTTTCTCTGTCAAAGATGGTAAAAGAAGGTTCAAATTGAACAGCTGCTGTCAACGGCCATTCTAAGCTGAATGTGCCTGCTCTTGTCAGATCGCAGCAGCTTAAGGCTTGGCAAGTACCAGCATGGGAGACTGGCTGGGAATCCCAAGTTCCGTTGACCTTTTTGAACCTGAAAATTGTGTTAATTTCTCTATGAGATAGTAAAAGAAGGTTCAAATTGAACAGCTGCTGTCAACGGCCATTCTAAGCTGAATGTGCGTGCTCTTGTCGGATCACAGCAGCGATGCGGCTTAAGGCTTGGCAAGTACCAGCATGGGAGACTGGCTGTGAATCCCAAGTTCCGTTGACCTTTTTGAACCTGAAAATTGTGTTAGTTTCTCTATGAGATAGTAAAAGAAGGTTCAAACTGAACAGCTGCTGTCAACGGCCATTCTAAGCTGAATGTGCCTGCTCTCGTCAGATCGCAGCAGCAATGCAGCTTAAGGCTTGGCAAGTACTAGCATGGGAGACTGGCTGGGAATCCCAAGTTCTGTTGACCTTTTTGAACCTGAAAATTGTGTTAGTTTCTCTATGAGATAGTAAAAGAAGGTTCAAATTGAACAGCTGCTGTCAACGGCCATTCTAAGCTGAATGTGCCTGCTCTTGTCAGATCGCAGCAGCTTAAGGCTTGGCAAGTACCAGCATGGGAGACTGGCTGGGAATCCCAAGTTCCGTTGACCTTTTTGAACCTGAAAATTGTGTTAGTTTCTCTATGAGATAGTAAAAGAAGGTTCAAATTGAACAGCTGCTGTCAACGGCCATTCTAAGCTGAATGTGCCTGCTCTCATTAGATCGCAGCAGCAATGCAGCTTAAGGCTTGGCAAGTACCAGCATGGGAGACTGGCTGGGAATCCCAAGTTCCGTTGACCTTTTTGAACCTGAAAATTGTGTTAGTTTCTCTATGAGATAGTAAAAGAAGGTTCAAATTGAACAGCTGCTGTCAACGGCCATTCTAAGCTGAATGTGCCTGCTCTCGTCAGATCGCAGCAGCAATGCAGCTTAAGGCTTGGCAAGTACCAGCATGGGAGACTGGCTGGGAATCCCAAGTTCCGTTGACCTTTTTGAACCTGAAAATTGTGTTAGTTTCTCTATGAGATAGTAAAAGAAGGTTCAAACTGAACAGCTGCTGTCAACGGCCATTCTAAGCTGAATGTGCCTGCTCTCGTCAGATCGCAGCAGCAATGCAGCTTAAGGCTTGGCAAGTACCAGCATGGGAGACTGGCTGGGAATACCAAGTTCCGTTGACCTTTTTGAACCTGAAAATTGTGTTAGTTTCTCTATGAGATAGTAAAAGAAGGTTCAAACTGAACAGCTGCTGTCAACGGCCATTCTAAGCTGAATGTGCCTGCTCTCGTCAGATCGCAGCAGCAATGCAGCTTAAGGCTTGGCAAGTACCAGCATGGGAGACTGGCTGGGAATCCCAAGTTCCGTTGACCTTTTTGAACCTGAAAATTGTGTTAGTTTCTCTATGAGATAGTAAAAGAAGGTTCAAATTGAACAGCTGCTGTCAACGGCCATTCTAAGCTGAATGTGCCTGCTCTCGTCAGATCGCAGCAGCAATGCAGCTTAAGGCTTGGCAAGTACCAGCATGGGAGACTGGCTGAGAATCCCAAGTTCCGTTGACCTTTTTGAACCTGAAAATTGTGTTAGTTTCTCTATGAGATAGTAAAAGAAGGTTCAAATTGAACAGCTGCTGTCAACGGCCATTCTAAACTGAACGTGCTTGCTCTCATCAGATCGCAGCAGCAATGCAGCTTAAGGCTTGGCAAGTACCAGCATGGGAGACTGGCTGGCAATCCCAAGTTCTGTTGACCTTTTTGAACCTGAAAATTGTTAGTTTCTCTGTCAAAGATGGTAAAAGAAGGTTCAAATTGAACAGCTGCTGTCAACGGCCATTCTAAGCTGAATGTGCCTGCTCTCGTCAGATCGCAGCAGCAATGCAGCTTAAGGCTTGGCAAGTACCAGCATGGGAGACTGGCTGTGAATCCTAAGTTCCGTTGACCTTTTTGAACCTGAAAATTGTGTTAGTTTCTCTATGAGATAGTAAAAGAAGGTTCAAACTGAACAGCTGCTGTCAACGGCCATTCTAAGCTGAATGTGCCTGCTCTCGTCAGATCGCAGCAGCAATGCAGCTTAAGGCTTGGCAAGTACCAGCATGGGAGACTGGCTGGGAATCCCAAGTTCTGTTGACTTTTTTGAACCTGAAAATTTTGTTAGTTTCTCTATGAGATAGTAAAAGAAGGTTCAAATTGAACAGCTGCTGTCAACGGCCATTCTAAGCTGAATGTGCCTGCTCTTGTCAGATCGCAGCAGCTTAAGGCTTGGCAAGTACCAGCATGGGAGACTGGCTGGGAATCCCAAGTTCCGTTGACCTTTTTGAACCTGAAAATTGTGTTAGTTTCTCTATGAGATAGTAAAAGAAGGTTCAAATTGAACAGCTGCTGTCAACGGCCATTCTAAGCTGAATGTGCCTGCTCTCATCAGATCGCAGCAGCAATGCAGCTTAAGGCTTGGCAAGTACCAGCATGGGAGACTGGCTGGGAATCCCAACTTCCGTTGACCTTTTTGAACCTGAAAATTGTGTTAGTTTCTCTATGAGATAGTAAAAGAAGGTTCAAACTGAACAGCTGCTGTCAACGGCCATTCTAAGCTGAATGTGCCTGCTCTCGTCAGATCGCAGCAGCAATGCAGCTTAAGGCTTGGCAAGTACCAGCATGGGAGACTGGCTGGGAATCCCAAGTTCCGTTGACCTTTTTGAACCTGAAAATTGTGTTAGTTTCTCTATGAGATAGTAAAAGAAGGTTCAAATTGAACAGCTGCTGTCAACGGCCATTCTAAGCTGAATGTGCCTGCTCTCGTCAGATCGCAGCAGCAATGCAGCTTAAGGCTTGGCAAGTACCAGCATGGGAGACTGGCTGGGAATCCCAAGTTCTGTTGACCTTTTTGAACCTGAAAATTGTGTTAGTTTTTCTATGAGATAGTAAAAGAAGGTTCAAATTGAACAGCTGCTGTCAACGGCCATTCTAAGCTGAATGTGCCTGCTCTCGTCAGATCGCAGCAGCAATGCAGATTAAGGCTTGGCAAGTACCAGCATGGGAGACTGGCTGGGAATCCCAAGTTCTGTTGACCTTTTTGAACCTGAAAATTGTTAGTTTCTCTGTCAAAGATGGTAAAAGAAGGTTCAAATTGAACAGCTGTTGTCAACGGCCATTCTAAGCTGAATGTGCCTGCTCTCGTCAGATCGCAGCAGCAATGCAGCTTAAGGCTTGGCAAGTACCAGCATGGGAGACTGGCTGGGAATCCCAAGTTCCGTTAACCTTTTTGAACCTGAAAATTGTGTTAGTTTCTCTATGAGATAGTAAAAGAAGGTTCAAATTGAACAGCTGCTGTCAACGGCCATTCTAAGCTGAATGTGCCTGCTCTCGTCAGATCGCAGCAGCAATGCAGCTTAAGGCTTGGCAAGTACCAGCATGGGAGACTGGCTGGGAATCCCAAGTTCTGTTGACCTTTTTGAACCTGAAAATTGTGTTAGTTTCTCTATGAGATAGTAAAAGAAGGTTCAAACTGAACAGCTGCTGTCAACGGCCATTCTAAGCTGAATGTGCCTGCTCTCGTCAGATCGCAGCAGCAATGCAGCTTAAGGCTTGGCAAGTACCAGCATGGGAGACTGGCTGAGAATCCCAAGTTCCGTTGACCTTTTTGAACCTGAAAATTGTGTTAGTTTCTCTATGAGATAGTAAAAGAAGGTTCAAATTGAACAGCTGCTGTCAACGGCCATTCTAAGCTGAATGTGCTTGCTCTCGTCAGATCGCAGCAGCAATGCAGCTTAAGGCTTGGCCAGTACCAGCATGGGAGACTGGCTGGGAATCCCAAGTTCTGTTGACCTTTTTGAACCTGAAAATTGTTAGTTTCTCTGTCAAAGATGGTAAAAGAAGGTTCAAATTGAACAGCTGCTGTCAACGGCCATTCTAAGCTGAATGTGCCTGCTCTCGTCAGATCGCAGCAGCAATGCAGCTTAAGGCTTGGCAAGTACCAGCATGGGAGACTGGCTGGGAATCCCAAGTTCTGTTGACCTTTTTGAACCTGAAAATTGTTAGTTTCTCTGTCAAAGATGGTAAAAGAAGGTTCAAATTGAACAGCTGCTGTCAACGGCCATTCTAAGCTGAATGTGCCTGCTCTCGTCAGATCGCAGCAGCAATGCAGCTTAAGGCTTGGCATGTACCAGCATGGGAGACTGGCTGGGAATCCCAAGTTTCGTTGACCTTTTTGAACCTGAAAATTGTGTTAGTTTCTCTATGAGATAGTAAAAGAAGGTTCAAATTGAACAGCTGTTGTCAACGGCCATTCTAAGCTGAATGTGCGTGCTCTTGTCGGATCACAGCAGCGATGCGGCTTAAGGCTTGGCAAGTACCAGCATGGGAGACTGGCTGCGAATCCCAAGTTCCGTTGACCTTTTTGAACCTGAAAATTGTGTTAGTTTCTCTATGAGATAGTAAAAGAAGGTTCAAACTGAACAGCTGCTGTCAACGGCCATTCTAAGCTGAATGTGCCTGCTCTCGTCAGATCGCAGCAGCAATGCAGCTTAAGGCTTGGCAAGTACCAGCATGGGAGACTGGCTGGGAATCCCAAGTTCCGTTGACCTTTTTGAACCTGAAAATTGTGTTAGTTTCTCTATGAGATAGTAAAAGAAGGTTCAAATTGAACAGCTGCTGTCAACGGCCATTCTAAGCTGAATGTGCCTGCTCTCGTCAGATCGCAGCAGCAATGCAGCTTAAGGCTTGGCAAGTACCAGCATGGGAGACTGGCTGGGAATCCCAAGTTCCGTTGACCTTTTTGAACCTGAAAATTGTGTTAGTTTCTCTATGAGATAGTAAAAGAAGGTTCAAATTGAACAGCTGCTGTCAACGGCCATTCTAAGCTGAATGTGCCTGCTCTCGTCAGATCGCAGCAGCAATGCAGCTTAAGGCTTGGCAAGTACCAGCATGGGAGACTGGCTGGGAATCCCAAGTTCCGTTGACCTTTTTGAACCTGAAAATTGTGTTAGTTTCTCTATGAGATAGTAAAAGAAGGTTCAAATTGAACAGCTGCTGTCAACGGCCATTCTAAGCTGAATGTGCCTGCTCTTGTCAGATCGCAGCAGCTTAAGGCTTGGCAAGTACCAGCATGGGAGACTGGCTGGGAATCCCAAGTTCCGTTGACCTTTTTGAACCTGAAAATTGTGTTAGTTTCTCTATGAGATAGTAAAAGAAGGTTCAAATTGAACAGCTGCTGTCAACGGCCATTCTAAGCTGAATGTGCCTGCTCTCATCAGATCGCAGCAGCAATGCAGCTTAAGGCTTGGCAAGTACCAGCATGGGAGACTGGCTGGGAATCCCAAGTTCCGTTGACCTTTTTGAACCTGAAAATTGTGTTAGTTTCTCTATGAGATAGTAAAAGAAGGTTCAAATTGAACAGCTGCTGTCAACGGCCATTCTAAGCTGAATGTGCCTGCTCTCGTCAGATCGCAGCAGCAATGCAGCTTAAGGCTTGGCAAGTACCAGCATGGGAGACTGGCTGGGAATCCCAAGTTCCGTTGACCTTTTTGAACCTGAAAATTGTGTTAGTTTCTCTATGAGATAGTAAAAGAAGGTTCAAACTGAACAGCTGCTGTCAACGGCCATTCTAAGCTGAATGTGCCTGCTCTCGTCAGATCGCAGCAGCAATGCAGCTTAAGGCTTGGCAAGTAACAGCATGGGAGACTGGCTGGGAATCCCAAGTTCCGTTGACCTTTTTGAACCTGAAAATTGTGTTAGTTTCTCTATGAGATAGTAAAAGATGGTTCAAATTGAACAGCTGCTGTCAACGGCCATTCTAAGCTGAATGTGCCTGCTCTCGTCAGATTGCAGCAGCAATGCAGCTTAAGGCTTGGCAAGTACCAGCATGGGAGACTGGCTGGGAATCCCAAGTTCCGTTAACCTTTTTGAACCTGAAAATTGTGTTAGTTTCTCTATGAGATAGTAAAAGAAGGTTCAAATTGAACAGCTGCTGTCAACGGCCATTCTAAGCTGAATGTGCCTGCTCTCGTCAGATCGCAGCAGCAATGCAGCTTAAGGCTTGGCAAGTACCAGCATGGGAGACTGGCTGGTAATCCCAAGTTCTGTTGACCTTTTTGAACCTGAAAATTGTGTTAGTTTCTCTATGAGATAGTAAAAGAAGGTTCAAACTGAACAGCTGCTGTCAACGGCCATTCTAAGCTGAATGTGCCTGCTCTCGTCAGATCGCAGCAGCAATGCAGCTTAAGGCTTGGCAAGTACCAGCATGGGAGACTGGCTGAGAATCCCAAGTTCCGTTGACCTTTTTGAACCTGAAAATTGTGTTAGTTTCTCTATGAGATAGTAAAAGAAGGTTCAAATTGAACAGCTGCTGTCAACGGCCATTCTAAGCTGAATGTGCTTGCTCTCGTCAGATCGCAGCAGCAATGCAGCTTAAGGCTTGGCAAGTACCAGCATGGGAGACTGGCTGGGAATCCCAAGTTCTGTTGACCTTTTTGAACCTGAAAATTGTTAGTTTCTCTGTCAAAGATGGTAAAAGAAGGTTCAAATTGAACAGCTGCTGTCAACGGCCATTCTAAGCTGAATGTGCCTGCTCTCGTCAGATCGCAGCAGCAATGCAGCTTAAGGCTTGGCAAGTACCAGCATGGGAGACTGGCTGGGAATCCCAAGTTCTGTTGACCTTTTTGAACCTGAAAATTGTTAGTTTCTCTGTCAAAGATGGTAAAAGAAGGTTCAAATTGAACAGCTGCTGTCAACGGCCATTCTAAGCTGAATGTGCCTGCTCTCGTCAGATCGCAGCAGCAATGCAGCTTAAGGCTTGGCATGTACCAGCATGGGAGACTGGCTGGGAATCCCAAGTTTCGTTGACCTTTTGAACCTGAAAATTGTGTTAGTTTCTCTATGAGATAGTAAAAGAAGGTTCAAATTGAACAGCTGTTGTCAACGGCCATTCTAAGCTGAATGTGCGTGCTCTTGTCGGATCACAGCAGCGATGCGGCTTAAGGCTTGGCAAGTACCAGCATGGGAGACTGGCTGCGAATCCCAAGTTCCGTTGACCTTTTTGAACCTGAAAATTGTGTTAGTTTCTCTATGAGATAGTAAAAGAAGGTTCAAATTGAACAGCTGCTGTCAACGGCCATTCTAAGCTGAATGTGCCTGCTCTTGTCAGATCGCAGCAGCTTAAGGCTTGGCAAGTACCAGCATGGGAGACTGGCTGGGAATCCCAAGTTCTGTTGACCTTTTTGAACCTGAAAATTGTGTTAGTTTCTCTATGAGATAGTAAAAGAAGGTTCAAATTGAACAGCTGCTGTCAACGGCCATTCTAAGCTGAATGTGCTTGCTCTCGTCAGATCGCAGCAGCAATGCAGCTTAAGGCTTGGCAAGTACCAGCATGGGAGACTGGCTGGGAATCCCAAGTTCTGTTGACCTTTTTGAACCTGAAAATTGTTAGTTTCTCTGTCAAAGATGGTAAAAGAAGGTTCAAATTGAACAGCTGCTGTCAACGGCCATTCTAAGCTGAATGTGCCTGCTCTCGTCAGATCGCAGCAGCAATGCAGCTTAAGGCTTGGCAAGTACCAGCATGGGAGACTGGCTGGGAATCCCAAGTTCCGTTAACCTTTTTGAACCTGAAAATTGTGTTAGTTTCTCTATGAGATAGTAAAAGAAGGTTCAAATTGAACAGCGGCTGTCAACGGCAATTCTAAGCTGAATGTGCCTGCTCTCGTCAGATCGCAGCAGCAATGCAGCTTAAGGCTTGGCAAGTACCAGCATGGGAGACTGGCTGGGAATCCCAAGTTCCGTTGACCTTTTTGAACCTGAAAATTGTGTTAGTTTCTCTATGAGATAGTAAAAGAAGGTTCAAATTGAACAGCTGCTGTCAACGGCCATTCTAAGCTGAATGTGCCTGCTCTCGTCAGATCGCAGCAGCAATGCAGCTTAAGGCTTGGCAAGTACCAGCATGGGAGACTGGCTGGGAATCCCAAGTTCCGTTGAACTTTTTGAACCTGAAAATTGTGTTAGTTTCTCTATGAGATAGTAAAAGAAGGTTCAAATTGAACAGCTGCTGTCAACGGCCATTCTAAGCTGAATGTGCCTGCTCTCGTCAGATCGCAGCAGCAATGCAGCTTAAGGCTTGGCAAGTACCAGCATGGGAGACTGGCTGGGAATCCCAAGTTCTGTTGACCTTTTTGAACCTGAAAATTGTGTTAGTTTCTCTATGAGATAGTAAAAGAAGGTTCAAACTGAACAGCTGCTATCAACGGCCATTCTAAGCTGAATGTGCCTGCTCTCGTCAGATCGCAGCAGCAATGCAGCTTAAGGCTTGGCAAGTACCAGCATGGGAGACTGGCTGGGAATCCCAAGTTCCGTTGACCTTTTTGAACCTGAAAATTGTGTTAGTTTCTCTATGAGATAGTAAAAGAAGGTTCAAATTGAACAGCTGCTGTCAACGGCCATTCTAAGCTGAATGTGCCTGCTCTCGTCAGATCGCAGCAGCAATGCAGCTTAAGGCTTGGCAAGTACCAGCATGGGAGACTGGCTGGGAATCCCAAGTTCTGTTGACCTTTTTGAACCTGAAAATTGTGTTAGTTTTTCTATGAGATAGTAAAAGAAGGTTCAAATTGAACAGCTGCTGTCAACGGCCATTCTAAGCTGAATGTGCCTGCTCTCGTCAGATCGCAGCAGCAATGCAGATTAAGGCTTGGCAAGTACCAGCATGGGAGACTGGCTGGGAATCCCAAGTTCTGTTGACCTTTTTGAACCTGAAAATTGTTAGTTTCTCTGTCAAAGATGGTAAAAGAAGGTTCAAATTGAACAGCTGCTGTCAACGGCCATTCTAAGCTGAATGTGCCTGCTCTCGTCAGATCGCAGCAGCAATGCAGCTTAAGGCTTGGCAAGTACCAGCATGGGAGACTCGCTGGGAATCCCAAGTTCCGTTAACCTTTTTGAACCTGAAAATTGTGTTAGTTTCTCTATGAGATAGTAAAAGAAGGTTCAAATTGAACAGCTGCTGTCAACGGCCATTCTAAGCTGAATGTGCCTGCTCTCGTCACATCGCAGCAGCAATGCAGCTTAAGGTTTGGCAAGTACCAGCATGGGAGACTGGCTGGGAATACCAAGTTCCGTTGACCTTTTTGAACCTGAAAATTGTGTTAGTTTCTCTATGAGATAGTAAAAGAAGGTTCAAACTGAACAGCTGCTGTCAACGGCCATTCTAAGCTGAATGTGCCTGCTCTCGTCAGATCGCAGCAGCAATGCAGCTTAAGGCTTGGCAAGTACCAGCATGGGAGACTGGCTGAGAATCCTAAGTTCCGTTGACCTTTTTGAACCTGAAAATTGTGTTAGTTTCTCTATGAGATAGTAAAAGAAGGTTCAAATTGAACAGCTGCTGTCAACGGCCATTCTAAGCTGAATGTGCTTGCTCTCGTCAGATCGCAGCAGCAATGCAGCTTAAGGCTTGGCAAGTACCAGCATGGGAGACTGGCTGGGAATCCCAAGTTCTGTTGACCTTTTTGAACCTGAAAATTGTTAGTTTCTCTGTCAAAGATGGTAAAAGAAGGTTCAAATTGAACAGCTGCTGTCAAGGGCCATTCTAAGCTGAATGTGCCTGCTCTCGTCAGATTGCAGCAGCAATGCAGCTAAAGGCTTGGCAAGTACCAGCATGGGAGACTGGCTGGGAATCCCAAGTTTCGTTGACCTTTTTGAACCTGAAAATTGTGTTAGTTTCTCTATGAGATAGTAAAAGAAGGTTCAAATTGAACAGCTGCTGTCAACGGCCATTCTAAGCTGAATGTGCGTGCTCTTGTCGGATCACAGCAGCGATGCGGCTTAAGGCTTGGCAAGTACCAGCATGGGAGACTGGCTGCGAATCCCAAGTTCTGTTGACCTTTTTGAACCTGAAAATTGTTAGTTTCTCTGTCAAAGATGGTAAAAGAAGGTTCAAATTGAACAGCTGCTGTCAACGGCCATTCTAAGCTGAATGTGCCTGCTCTCGTCAGATCGCAGCAGCAATGCAGCTTAAGGCTTGGCAAGTACCAGCATGGGAGACTGGCTGGGAATCCCAAGTTCCGTTGACCTTTTTGAACCTGAAAATTGTGTTAGTTTCTCTATGAGATAGTAAAAGAAGGTTCAAATTGAACAGCTGCTGTCAACGGCCATTCTAAGCTGAATGTGCCTGCTCTCGTCAGATCGCAGCAGCAATGCAGCTTAAGGCTTGGCAAGTAACAGCATGGGAGACTGGCTGGGAATCCCAAGTTCCGTTGACCTTTTTGAACCTGAACATTGTGTTAGTTTCTCTATGAGATAGTAAAAGAAGGTTCAAATTGAACAGCTGCTGTCAACGGCCATTCTAAGCTGAATGTGCGTGCTCTCGTCAGATCGCAGCAGCAATGCAGCTTAAGGCTTGGCAAGTACCAGCATGGGAGACTGGCTGGGAATCCCAAGTTCCGTTAACCTTTTTGAACCTGAAAATTGTGTTAGTTTCTCTATGAGATAGTAAAAGAAGGTTCAAATTGAACAGCTGCTGTCAACGGCCATTCTAAGCTGAATGTGCCTGCTCTCGTCAGATCGCAGCAGCAATGCAGCTTAAGGCTTGGCAAGTACCAGCATGGGAGACTGGCTGGGAATACCAAGTTCCGTTGACCTTTTTGAACCTGAAAATTGTGTTAGTTTCTCTATGAGATAGTAAAAGAAGGTTCAAATTGAACAGCTGCTGTCAACGGCCATTCTAAGCTGAATGTGCGTGCTCTTGTCGGATCACAGCAGCGATGCGGCTTAAGGCTTGGCAAGTACCAGCATGGGAGACTGGCTGCGAATCCCAAGTTCTGTTGACCTTTTTGAACCTGAAAATTGTTAGTTTCTCTGTCAAAGATGGTAAAAGAAGGTTCAAATTGAACAGCTGCTGTCAACGGCCATTCTAAGCTGAATGTGCCTGCTCTCGTCAGATCGCAGCAGCAATGCAGCTTAAGGCTTGGCAAGTACCAGCATGGGAGACTGGCTGGGAATCCCAAGTTCCGTTGACCTTTTTGAACCTGAAAATTGTGTTAGTTTCTCTATGAGATAGTAAAAGAAGGTTCAAATTGAACAGCTGCTGTCAACGGCCATTCTAAGCTGAATGTGCCTGCTCTCGTCAGATCGCAGCAGCAATGCAGCTTAAGGCTTGGCAAGTAACAGCATGGGAGACTGGCTGGGAATCCCAAGTTCCGTTGACCTTTTTGAACCTGAACATTGTGTTAGTTTCTCTATGAGATAGTAAAAGAAGGTTCAAATTGAACAGCTGCTGTCAACGGCCATTCTAAGCTGAATGTGCGTGCTCTCGTCAGATCGCAGCAGCAATGCAGCTTAAGGCTTGGCAAGTACCAGCATGGGAGACTGGCTGGGAATCCCAAGTTCCGTTAACCTTTTTGAACCTGAAAATTGTGTTAGTTTCTCTATGAGATAGTAAAAGAAGGTTCAAATTGAACAGCTGCTGTCAACGGCCATTCTAAGCTGAATGTGCCTGCTCTCGTCAGATCGCAGCAGCAATGCAGCTTAAGGCTTGGCAAGTACCAGCATGGGAGACTGGCTGGGAATCCCAAGTTCTGTTTGACCTTTTTGAACCTGAAAATTGTGTTAGTTTCTCTATGAGATAGTAAAAGAAGGTTCAAATTGAACAGCTGCTGTCAACGGCCATTCTAAGCTGAATGTGCCTGCTCTCGTCAGATCGCAGCAGCAATGCAGCTTAAGGCTTGGCAAGTACCAGCATGGGAGACTGGCTGGGAATCCCAAGTTCTGTTGACCTTTTGAACCTGAAAATTGTGTTAGTTTCTCTGTCAAAGATGGTAAAAGAAGGTTCAAATTGAACAAGCTGCTGTCAACGGCCATTCTAAGCTGAATGTGCCTGCTCTCGTCAGATCGCAGCAGCAATGCAGCTTAAGGCTTGGCATGTACCAGCATGGGAGACTGGCTGGGAATCCCAAGTTCCGTTGACCTTTTGAACCTGAAAATTGTGTTAGTTTCTCTATGAGATAGTAAAAGAAGGTTCAAATTGAACAGCTGCTGTCAACGGCCATTCTAAGCTGAATGTGCCTGCTCTGTCAGATCGCAGCAGCAATGCAGCTTAAGGCTTGGCAAGTACCAGCATGGGAGACTGGCTGCGAATCCCAAGTTCCGTTGACCTTTTTTGAACCTGAAAATTGTGTTAGTTTCTCTATGAGATAGTAAAAGAAGGTTCAAACTGAAC